>NC_025996.2:130320145-130352645 GCF_000442705.2 Elaeis guineensis
TCCTCATTCATTTCATGTTAATGTTCCTTTCCTGCCCATAGAATCTAGAATAATGAAATTACGGATCATAGTAAACGCTTCCTTTAGAGAATTATCTCCGAAGCCACTTTTAGTGGGAGCAATGTCCATGATGATTCCATATTACTACATTGATCTTAAATTGCATTTGCACATCAGCTAACACCATCTACAGCATAGAAGCTGTTAGCTTCATTTTGGAGTATATCCCTTGCATTCAAAACATGAACGATGTTCCATTCAATATTGAATATTTTAGGTCCAGTCTCATATGAAAAGTTGGCTCCTATCATCATTTGCTCATGTTTAATGCTCGGAATTTGTTCTTTATGCCTAACTCATCTCTTGGCTACAATGTTTGAAGTTGTCTGTTTGTTTTTACTCCCTAAATGTGTTTCGTGTTTTATGAGAGTCCTATCACAGTCTGTTCTGTTCCTCTAGTCTATATTGCCTTCTATGGTCATATGAATATTGAATTGCTTTTGTAACATCTTTTGGATTTTCTAAGTTTCATCAAGGGTCATTCTTCTTGTAGGAAGTGATAAAATTTAGCCAGGTTGACAAGTCTGATCTTGATTTTGCACTTCGTTTAATTTATCGAAACTACGCTGATGGTCTTGTTAGCCACAGATGGGAAGCTATTAAAGGACATGAAAGAAAAACTTGAAGGGAAATACAGGGATTGAGGCTTGTGTGCTTCATAAAGACTGATGCTCATTTAAAAAATACCAACTCATTCTCACGGAAAAATGCATTAGTCTTGAGGAAAAAAGAACTACACATAACATTAATTGAACAGGAAGATTACATCAAGGTAAGCCCTCTCAAGGGCTGGTCCCTTTTTGTAGGTGGATAACCAGGTAGCTCTGAACATGGAAGAGATGCCACACATGTATCGCTTTGAAGCTTTTAAGCCTCTGCTCGCCACACTTCGTTGGTTCAATTCTGCTCGATTGCAATGCAGTAATTTCAGTGGAAATTAGAGGTTGTGTGATGTTTCAAATTGCCCATCAAATTAGAGAAAGAACATGTATATGCTACAGTGTGTAACCAATTATAATTATTATAGTTTTCCATAACTCATCAACTCCATTCGCATTTAGAGAACAGTTGCAAGGAAAAAAATGATGAAGCATTTGTGCTCCTGAAATTTGATTAGACTGGAGGAATATGATAGTGCCAGGGTTGCCTCACAAACATATGCTATCCTTTAGATATGTTGCAACTTTTTAACATGGAATTTTACATTGTTTTCCTTCCACAAGCTGCTCTCGAGGTGCTTCTCATAGAAGATTGAATCGCCATTTGTTTTAACTGATATGGCAGCCATGCTTCTAGTTCCATAGCGTCCCTGCAATGGCCGGGTTGAGTTCTTAGAGCTTGCATTACATGGTCATGGAGTACAGTCTATGGGATTTGAGAAGTGCTTACCAATTTAGTGTCAGTGTCGATAAAGATAGAACTTAACTCGAATTCCCACTCGGGGTTAACACCAGTGTCCGGAAGCTCATCACGATTAGCTTTCACATTGTCTCCCATCAGTTCTTCAACCATTCCTTTCAATGAGATGTCTTTCTTGCCATGCTCCCTGAGAAATTCGTCGAAATTCTTACCCAAGCGCTGGGCCTACAAAGAGAATGAGTTGCAAATAAAATGGGCAGGACAAGGTATTAGTTAATCTATAAGCTAATGCAGTTATCTAGGAATCACTTTAGAATCACCTTTCAGCACATAGTACCAAAGCAATATGGGACAGTGAAATATGAAAACAAGTAGTCAAGATGAAGCATGACAACCTGTCAATATCACTTGTAATCTCAAGTGACTTGTCTAATTACAATCATTGTCTGGAAGTCCGGAACAATTTTAAGGAACTGAGCCTATTCTGAAGAATGGATGTGCTAGGCCTAAGGAAGGAGTAAGTTCTAGAGCTTAGTTGTCTAATCAAATAGTAACATTGCTCTATAACCATTCTTTCTCATTGTTCCAAAATATCATCCCTGACAATTTCACATCAAGAGACTCTAAATATAGTTTGCCAGATAATCAAATGGTAGGAACGAAATTTTACAACTATCATATTGTTGGGGTCAACAAAAGCATTAAAGATGCACCTAATAGATTGGTATTAGTTTGATGGACTGTATTTTCCAATGAATGTTTTTATCAACTTCTCTAACACATAGATAGCAAAGATGAAGTAGAAAGCTCTATGAAGCTTGAGACTAATTTGGCGGCATTAGCGGCATTAAAGCTGACCAACATGCTATAACATAAGAATGAAGGTTGCCTCTAGTTTGTTCCCATACCCTGCATTGGTTTCAGTCCTGCCTGCTAGATGCTTGTCTCCACTTTCCTATAGGTAAAACCCACCAATTTCTAATTTACATGGAAAAATATTGTGAGTACACAAGCTGAGATCTATAAAGCAATCGATAGTAGAAAGCTGGAAGCCTTAAAAAGTTGTAAAATGTAGCTTAACTACGTAAGCTTGAATAATGCTCCATTTTTGCATTAAAGGCCTCCCCTTTATCACTGCTTGTTTGGGGCATAATAAACAACAAGCAGGTCCCAATTGTTGAATATTTAGACAACAACCAGAACTGATGCGGTTGGTTACACACTCAATCAATTAAAAAATGCTCTAGACATCTGTGAGAAAGAGCTCTTCTGAACATTAGACAGGAAACTTGCTATTTGTACAGCTTTTCAATGAGAGATGAACCACAAATACCAAGTGCATCTTGAGCATGAATACAATGAACAAGATATAACAATATAGTGAAATAGACATCTCCTGAAAAGAATTCGACAAGATTAGCAATGTCTAGAATTTTGAATCAGTAGATGGATAACAAGAGCTAGGTATACATATCTCGACCATGAAAGAAACAAACAGGAAAGTTGCATGACAACTTTAAAAGGTGGGAATGTCTTGAAAAAAGTTTTCATATTAATCACATAAACAGGCACTGATGGGCAGAACCTGCTGTGGGATCTTCCTCATACTAGAAGAGGTGCATCATTTGTCTCACAGAGGGTAGAAAAAGTGCAGCTAATACCCGAAAACGCAGGTTAGGTGCAATATTATGCATGGCTGAGTGCAATTTGAATGCATTTTGGCATGCTATTGACCAAACATGACCAGTATTTTATTTCGGATGTAAAGTAAATATGAACTAGACTAGAGACTCATGTAGCACGTTCACTAACATACTGGATGAATATGTGACAACATTTTGTAGAATATTAGCAATTCTACATTTACTTCCATTCAGAATATGGCAATCATACCTATGATGTGAGAACAATTTGCATGCAAATGGCCCTGAATTGATGTGTAAGAAAAGGAAAATTATGAATTTCAAGGAAATTTGTTTTTTTACCCCTCTATAATAAGGTTGAAAAAAAGACTTAAGACAAGTTCCAGCATGCAGCATCTTCACATTGACGTTAAGTAGCAGTGAGAATTTGTGCCTTTGCCTCTCAGTAATCTTTAAAGAACATACGTTGTGAGATAGTTTATCCTTTTTACTTATTATGAGTCCTTAAGAAGCAAATCTTTATGAAACCTTCTTTCACTTCACTGAGAACTTCATAGAACAAAACTTTTCTACGATGCCTGCTAGTAGGCTACCCATATATAGCAAATATCTTGATATGTAGCTCTTTGCTTTTAGTGCTACTGTTGGTCCAAAGAAAAAGCTAGCAGACTACCATTGCCAATTTGATATACTTGCACAACAATAACGTTGACATAGTAAGAAGCTGCTAATTTCTTACCAACATCACCATAAATTAGAAAACTTGGTGAATGCAGACATGGGCAGGATGCCATGAAACAAAATAAGGTAAAAGTATGGATCTTATATAAAAAGATTAATTTCCATCATGAGTGCTGTGCCAGTTGGATTTATTTTTTAGGAAGAAATTGATCCAACAATAGAAGAGTAAAATAATTCTGGGACTTTATTTCTGAATGCTTCAAGAGTATTTGTCCATAAAACAAAGTTTTGCTAGTGTCAAAGTAATGTGACACAGTAATTTCCATTTATATGTTTCTTTAAATATTGGTGGCAAAAGAAAATTACTGATTGAGCTTTTTCTTTCCTTTTCCTCCTCTTTTTTGCGACCAGACTTACTCTGCAATAAGAATCTTAGCTACAGATCAAGTTAAAATAACAGGAAAAATAACTCGTGTTGCACAGCTAGAACAAGCACATAAACAGACATCCGGAAGGGCATAACCTTACCATCAAATACTACAACCATGCATTCATGGCACCTGCTCAGAGTATCATGAGATTTTTAGACTATTCTAACTGCAACTTTATAAGAAAATATGAAACATGAACAGAAGGCTCATTACTATAGCAGATAAACAGAGTTTAAAAACCACAGTATGCAGTACTGCTTGATAATCTTTTGCCTAAAATTATACTCCAGAATTAAAAGATGATAAAGGAAAAGCTATCCCTGGCATGAATACATAATATAATACCACCATACTTGTTATATGATGAGTTAATGTATCTCACATAAAGATAAAATGGTAAATTGCATAAAAAAACAATTCTGCATGGATCCCATAGCATGCCTCTGTAGAAAAATATGCGCAATCTTGTGGTGTTAAAGTATATAGTGGCTTCCTTGGGAAAAAAAATGAAGAGAAAAGCAGAAAAAACAGCTTGTTCATTTAGAGATTCAGCCAATAGGAGCACACTTTATATCATGGTCAATGAGGACAACAGCGATGAAAATGTCAATGGCATGGATAATTGCCTACCTTGGGCCAAGGAGCATCCAACTTTCCATTTGAAATCACATGAAGACCAGAAGGAACTGTTTGAACAGAAATAGGTTCTCCCTTTGGCCTGTTGGAGATGTAAACCATGACTTTGGAGCAAAGATCAGTCAATATCAGATTAAATCCATTGTACTGGTCTGCTTCCTCAACTATTTCCTCTGCATATTCCAAAGGGCTCTTTGTGCCCTTTAAGTAAACAAAATGACAAATGAAAATCAGATTATCAGAAGAGCCACAAGCAAAACAACACGTGTGAAGTATTTTACCCATGTTGACATAAAGTACCTGACCACAATAAAAAAGATATATATTATAAGGTAAAATAAATAAGTACAACCAACCATAGAAGATTATCAAATGTAAAGAAAGCAACCATGTTATTATAGATGGAGGCAGGTGATTGCATACAAGCAATGAGCCATATTGCAAAAAACTACGCTCTCAATGAAACCAACCTTGAATAGGAAGAGATCTAATCTTCCATAATAGAAACAATTAAAAGGACAAACAAGAGAAACTTGCAATCAAGGATCGTAGACTCAGTATCGAAACTTGTGCCGGTTGTCGGCCGGTACGGTACCATACCGTACCATATTAGACTGTACTGTACCATACTAATAATAAAAAAAATAAAAAAAATCTGATCCACCGGCATTAAAAAAAGAAAAAGAAAAATCGGACCGAAACTGAACCAAATCGTACCGAACTAGACCAAAATGCCCGGTATTGGGCGGTTCGGGCCGATACTGTACTGAACCGACCGGTTTGATCCAGTTCAAACCATTTTTCAAAAATCCAGCCTGAATCGGACCTGCTCCTCGCCGATATGATTCGGTATGGGGTGTAACGACCGGTTCGGGCCAATAGAGAATACCATGCTTGCAATGATACCATAGGTAGGTTCGATAGGAATGATTGGCAAAAATGATTGTAAAACTGATCCAAGGAAGTTGGACAAGGTTTGATGGTTACAATATATATCTAGGCTAATTGGACACTTCCATCATGGAAAAATAAAGAGCATGCAATCACCACATGCAAAAGGCATGCCTGACATGTTTGAAAGGGACCGAAAATGAGAGTAAAAAATGACACTTTCTGTGTCTTCTTTAGAACAATTTAAGAAAGAAAATAAAACATACTAAGTACTCAATTGGAAAATAAAAATTTAGTCGGTTGCTTAGATCCTACAATAGGTGAGAATACTATAAATCAACAACCTGTCAATGAAATTATTGAAATAGGGATAAAAAAGAGCAATGATTGCATCAAATATAACTATTTCTTTAGTGTATAGATACTTGATTAAAAAATAGAGTAGGGTTTTGCACTTACAAGAAATAGAGAAGCCATGAGAGTAATACTCAGTTCATCATAAGTTCAGCTGTGAGTCCATGGGGGAAAATCAAATCAACTATAAACTCACTAATATCCTTTGAATTAAATAAAAACCCTTGAGTCATGTCAATAGGAAATCCTGTGTCACCAAAATCAAGCCAAAGACCCTTTTTATTGGGTAGAAGTTGTGCATGCCAAAGAGAATTTCGATGATTTGCACAAAAATGAAATCAAAGGGCACTAAATTTTTTCTAAAAAAAGAAAAAACCATAGAAATGATGATCAGTGATTTATCAAGTAAAATCACATGTACTATCAGCTAATTAAACAAAAGTTCATAATACAAAATGGAAAGAAAAGATGGAAATTATATGAGATTCATCAAGCACCTTCAAGAACCTAAGTGGCAAGTCTCCTCTGGTCCTTGCATCGGGGAGCCGGTCAGGCTCCCTTACATTTGTCAGAAAAGCCAGCCTCCCCTCCTCTGTGCATCCCAGCCATGTACCCCCGGCCAGCTCATCTCTTCCTCCCAATATCTTCTTATTATCCTCCTCCCACTCCCACCATCCTAATGGCTTTGCAGGCCTGCCATTCCATTCACCCAAATCAAGGTAAAACTCACATCCAGTGGGGAAAAAAATAATTAGCCTCAAAACCAAGAATTTTCATCAGACGATGACCGAGCTTAACATACAATTTTCTCAACGATTTGAGCAACCAAAAACCAGCAATATTCAATTGAATTGGGAAAACCCCTATAAAATTATAAATCTTAACAGAAAAAAAGAAAATCAGATCAACGAATGAAGCCACATGAACCTAATAGTTTTCAACTTGAATTCGAATATGCAATGATTCTATCTGGTTTGGAGGTTGGATGGAGAACTAAAACTCAATAATGTTCAACCTCCAAGAAAGCAAGCAGCACAATTATGAAATAGAATGATTCTTCCCAATTAGTGATACTTTAAAAAAAGAAAAAAAAAAACGAAACAACAAAATCAATTGAATTGGGGAAAAAAGCATTCACCAAAAGACAATCTCTGAGATAAACTGGTCCCCCACTCAACTGGTTTGCAGTTTGGAAACAAAAACCAAAACCAACATACGAATTACTAATAAAAGACAAATAAATCCACAAGAAATTAAATAAATAAAGCATGCCTGTTATGGTATTCATCTCTGTTCAATAGCAGAAGAAGCTCGTAGACAGGGTGAGCTTGCCAAATCCATGCAGCTATACACATCTTCTCTCTCTCTCTCTCTCTCTGAAGCTTGTATGAAAGGCTGTAAATGGGAATTGGAAATCGAGGAATGATGTGGCCTCACATGTCTCGGTCCATGGCTGCTTTGACGGGGGAGAGTGGACGAGTGCGAATTGATCTACGATCTTGGCTGTAGGAAATTCTTGGTTTGCGGCGCACTTTAATTAGATCCATTTGAACCCATCAAAAAACCATACGAATCAAAAAAAAAAAAAAAAAAAAAACTACTATAAGATCGGATTGCAAAAGCCTACTTGATTAGAGAACGAACGGGATATCCCAATGAAAAGATCGTATAAGCAAAGCCGAATAAACTTCACTTTATCCAAAGGATTTTGCTTCCATTGCATGCTCCTTAATTATATTTTATTAGATAGAAGTAGTTAGCGAAGTTCAAACCAAAGGTCACAGAAAATTTCAATCTCGCCGCAGCCGCTGCGCCCTAGAAGGGTAGTTATGTCTTTATAGAGAATTTTGAAATACTTATTTTCCTCCGCTAGTAGGACCAAGAGATTACTTCTTCCAGTATACGACATTCTCGCACATTTGATTTTGCAAAAAGAATACCCATCAAGAAATAGCTGGTGATAGATACTTATTGGATCTTGCCTTGGTAAATACCCAAGAAGGTTGCCTTTCACCACTTCATTAGCCTACACGCTATGTGCATATTTACGCATAAAATGAAAACATATAGGGATAAGGGCAGCACCAGCAAATTAAGTCCCATTCAAGGGTTAAACCATGCAGTGTGGGAACCATTGACTAATAGATAGGGATGAAAATGGTACAGATATTATTCATTCGGATCTATTTTCATATCCAAATTAATCTGGATATATATAGAAATTTGAGGATCCCACTAATATCCATATTCGTATTCATATCTATAAAAAAAAATAGATATAAATATGGATAGACAACTATCCGATCCATATCCGAATATCCAAATCTATATGTAATCTTATATAATTTTATATAGTACTTATTAATTTTAAAAAAAATATGTAATTATATAAACATATTATTAACTTAATTTATCATCTATTTAGTAATATTTTTGATTCTGTAGTCATAAAATCTAATTATTTAAATCATATTTGTACTTATATCTATACTTTCAGTATCCGAATTATATTCGTATCCATTTAAAACAAATATGGATAGAAATTTTTGCATCCGAATAATATCCGTATTCATATTTGTATTCGTCAGATAACATAAATATGGATATAAATATGATGGTATCTCATCCTGTTTCAGCCCGCCAAAAAAAGAGAGATTTGACGTAACCAAGAATCTGGCTGTTCCAAGTTTTGGGGAACTAAAGATGGACACAAACTTGTTCAAAAAGGTCTCTATATCATCTCCATTAATAATAGTCCTCCATTCATCACATGTAATGATTGAACTCTTGATTTCTAACGTCAAAACAATTCTTATTGAAAAAGGATATTGTTGTACTCCAATATCAGTGCTCCAAATTCATGGAGCTCCTCCAAATAAAGCCCCAATTTTGCTTCTTTTTACTGCAAATTATAAATGGATCTCTGGAATAAGTTGCCAACCCGTCGCCAGCTCCAAGAAGTTTATAAGAAGTCTGAAAAAGAAGGATTACATTCCAAGAATCTTCATAGTACATCTAAAAGTTCTCAAAGTGGAAGGAACCATTGATGGCTCAAAATATTATTCCCGGACATCTTGACTCACAGATACGGTGGCGTCTGTCTATGGCTAGCATTTATGCATGATCAAATCAATTATAGCAACAACTTTGCATATTGTGTCTAACTCTACGACCCTATACATATGGGCAGCAAAAGTAAGAGAGAACAATCTAGATTCTAGAAGATCAGCTCGTGTAGGGGTTCTTGGTATGACCATTTGTGCTCAATGGAGTTTGTCTGTAACAATAGCTATTAGTCTAGCATTTAAATATCCTCCTTTGAAGTATTATATAGGAGAAGATATGGATCTCCTATATATTGGGGTGGCTGACATTGATGAAAGAGAATTATTGAAGTCTCAAACCATATAATAGATAGTGAAGAAGATTCTGCTGATCAAGAAATGACTTCTTATAACTCAAAACAGACAAAAGATCGATGGTACAAAAAGATGGAGAAATCTGAAACTTTAAGTGGAAGATCACGTATTTTTTAGGATTGTGAAGAGATTTTGAGCTCGATTCTAACTTAGTCCTATATATATCGGTCCTTTCAAGATCGGATGCAGCAAGAGATGTAGCTTATTGCTTGGCTCTATTACATTCTCTTACTTAGGTTAATAATATATTTCATGTCTCTATATGTAAAGGTATTTATCAAATTCTAGTCATATGGTCGAGTTTGAGTCTTTATAGTTTTTAAAAAGATCATATTTATGAGGAACACTCGGTGAGAATCATAAGATCACTTTTATAAGGAACAACTAGTAAGCACAATGGATTGGAAGGAGAAGGTTTTGATGTAACATGTTACTCCACATGTTAAGATTTACTGGAGTAAAATGCAACATGAAAACTTGGGGCAAAAATCTAGGAGAAGCACCTTGATCTTTTTAAGAACTTTCGCATGTCAAATCTCAAGGATGAAATTTCTTTAAGGGGGTACAATGGATTCTTCCATCCCCAAAATCCCTTAAATCCCTCATTTTTTTCATTTCCTTCCTATGTGCCTTCATTTCATCCTTCCCAAGTGAGCATTAAGCTGCTCCGCAAGCTCTTTCCAACTTCTTTTCTTTCTTTTTTCTTCCTCTTCCTTCTCTTTTCTTCTTTCTTTCCTCTACTTCTTTCTTTCTTGCCCCCACTCCCCCCTCCCGTATCAGCCAAGGTAACAAGATTGCGGACCTCCCCATTTGTATGATAACGTGATTGCACCTCCTCATTTATATGGGAAAAAGTATGTGGCACTCTAAAGGGTATTTTAGTCCTTTTATGGCTATCCTATCCCTGGCCATCCAATTCAACATTGTTGGGCTAGATTTCTCCGTCGGTCGGTAATTTACATGGCTACTCTGATAAATCTTTCAAATGAGAGTTGTTTAGATATTGAAGGGATGGCGAGTCTCATAATTAACTCAAACTTCAAGGATTTTTTTTCAAGCACCCTCACCCCACCCCTCCTCTCCCAAATCCTAATGCCAATGAGTAGTGATAGCAAGGGGGGTCTTTGGATGGCTAGATCGCCACTGAAGGTGGAGCAAGAGGAGGAGGGCGGCTGGGTCAACATCACCAAAGGCAGAGGAGGAGTGAGGCAGTTGGGTCATCACCGAAGATGGAGGAGGAGGAGGGGGGGCTAGGTGGTTGTCCCAGCTACGGAGGGGGCAGAGGACAAGGAGGAGGGGGGGGCTAGGTGGTTGTCCCAGCTACGGAGGGGGCAGAGGACGAGGAGGAGGGGAGAGTTAGAGGGAGTCTGGTGTCTTCACCAAGGGTGGAGGAATAAGAAGCAGGGTGGTTGTCATCGAGGCAGAAGAGGAGGAGGGGGAGGGATCGGGTGGTTGTCACCACCACAGCAGGTGAGGGTCTAGGTGGTTGCCACCATTAAGAGGGGGAAAAGGCCAAGGAGAAGGAGCAGTGGAGAGAGAAGGAAAGAGAGCAGTTGGGTCATCATAAAGGATAGAGGGGAGGTGCTAGGTGGTTGTCACCACCACAAAGGGGGAGGAGGAGGAGGGTGGTTGTCATCACCATCGCAAGCAGTAAGGTCACCAACTTTGATTGAGGTGAGGCGATAGAGGAGGAGGGCCACCCTTAGATCGTCCATGGCTGTGGTGATATCGGTGTTGTAGTGAAGGAGGCAGCGGTGGATGCATATAACAAAATATGAGGTCAATTGATCCCACAAAAAATTTAAAAATATTAAACATATATATATGTATACTAGTAAGAAAAGCCAAAATTGATAGCATTAATTTTATGAATTAACTTCAAATCTCATGTAAAATTTTGAAACAGTAAAGAATAAAAATGACTATATATAAGAGTAATTATGATCCATATTCTTTCTCTTTAATGACTTACATATCTTACTACTCTCTTCCTCTCTTGCACTATTTTGATCTCTCTCCCTCCTCTCTTTTGTTCTTTCTCTTTCTTTATTAATTACTTATTTATTTATCTTTTAATATCCTATCCCAATCCCAATCCCATCTATCTATCTTTTATATTTAAACCATACATCAATTTATTTTTTATATCCTAGAAGGACCACATTAAAAGATAAAAATAGTAATTATAACATACATTCTCTCTCTTTAATGACTCACATATCCTACCTATCTTTTCTTCTCTCATACCACTTTGACCTCTCTCTCCCTCTCTCATTTTTTCTATTTTTTTATTTATTATTTTTTTATTTATCTTTTAATGGCCTACCCCAACCTCATGGTTCCCATCCATCTACCCCTTATATTTAAATCCCACATCAATTTATTTTTTATAGTATAATCAATCCAAATATAATAGAAAACCATTTGTTCTTTTTGTCTCTCTTCTCAACTTGAACTAGGTATGTCTTTTTTAGCTTTTTTTTTTGTAACACTTTTTTATTTTTTCTGTCTTCTCCTATTTTTCACTCATATTAAATATATATAATTAAAATAATTTTTGATTAGCTAATATAATTTTAATATTTAATAATATCTAGAATTTTGCTATGGTGCTCCTTTATAATATTTTATTATAAATAATATTTAAGATATTACACATTATCATTTATTATATATTTTATTATTTTTAAAAAATAATATTTTTTTATTATTTTTTTCTTCTTTCTTTTTTTACAGCTTCTCTATTTTTTTTATTATATTGACCTCACAAAATAAAATTTCTGAATTCGCTACTGGGAGGAGGGCCACCCTCTAGTCGTCCATGGTAATGGTGTGGGTGTCACCGCAGAGAAGATCTATGGTGGTGGTGATGTGGTTGTTGTTACGAAGGTTATTGAGACCGCACATGAAGGCCGGCCACAATGGAATTAGGATGGTGGAGCAAGACCACTTGAGGGAAAATTCTCTAAAGACTCTTATTAAATGAACGGCCATGATACCCCCTTACATTTTCATAAAATAATAAGAAATAGCATCATAGTTAGACCTTATTTTATATGATAACATACATCAGTCTGTCCTAAATCATAAAGTCCGTTACAAATGAAGTTATTAATCTTGAGCAGCAATTCGGCTTAAAGATTACAACACTATACCAGAAGAGTGTAGCAGCTCTAACAGAATGATGACTTTTATTCATCAATATACATTATCATTTCAATCTATGACGACTTCTCTATGCAATATTGGAAATTGTGCTCCTTCCACAGACTGCTCTCAAGATACTTCTCATAGAAATTCACCTCGCCATTTGTTTTTACCGATACAGCAGCCATGCTTCTAGTTCCACACCGTCCCTGCAATTGTAAGAAGGTTTTTAGTGTGCCAGGACTGCATGGTCAAAGAGTGTGATGCTATAGAAAGGTAGAAAACCTGTGTGTTCATACCAGCTTTGTGTCAAGATCAACAAAAATGGAACTGAATCCAAATTCCCACTCTGAGTCACAACCAGTGTTGGGCAACTTATCTTTGTCAGCTTTCACAGTATCTCCCATCAGCTCTTCAACCATCTCTTTTTCAGGGATTTCTTCCTCCCCATGTCTCTTAAGTAGTTCACTGAAATTCCTAGCAAGACGTTGTGCCTGCAAAGAGGACAAACTCCAAATGAAATGGATGAGAACAAGTCACTAATTCATTACCTGTTTAACTCAATCTTGATGCATAAACTGGAGCAGCATTCATGCATTGACCCTTAAACACCAAGATGCACAAAAAATGAGATGAATGTAGTCATTGGAAATATGTTACATTGTCAGGGAGTTGACATTAGATGAACTGCTTGCTATCAATTATCATAGAAGTATCATCTGATACAATATTCTCACCCATTATTAGGTAGCTAACTTGTCAACTTTAATTCTCCGTGTTTTTAGCATTCTGAAACATAATGACTGGATCGATCAGGAATAAAGTACACAAAGTCGGAACAACTTTTTTTTTTTTGAGCCAAAATGTGGAAGATAGTGAGCAAGAATTAAACAATCTTTAAATGTAGATATATGAGAATAAGAATAAGTTGAACCCTCTTGCAGCAGATAGCAAAAAAATGAAAAAGCAGCCAATAGTACTCATCTTAAGGGTCTAAAGTGATATTTTACTTGGATAATAAGAAGATGATAAAAGAAAAAATATCCTCTAAAAAGCTTGCAAGGAATATCTTTATCTTGTCATTCTTGATAGATTCACATGGAGGCATACTGTATCAAACAAGAAAAGAAGAGAAATTTGCTACAATATGGAGGTAGTTCAACAGAAACAAAAAGAAGCAAAAAAAATTCTGCCTGGACCCCCAGCATGTTCTTGTTGAGTAAATATCTGAGAGAAGAAGAGAGTATGAAAAATCAAAATCAGCTAATAGAAACCTCACTTTGCGTTTTGGTATATGAAGACATGAGTCTTGACAGGAACAAGTAAAAGAACACAAAATTAAATTCCTACCTTGGGCCAAGGAGTGTCCAAAGTTGCATTTGAAAGCACATGAAGTCCAGGTGAGACCACTTTAATAGAGACAGGTTCATCCTTTGGCCTGTTTGAGATGCAAACCATGGTTTTCGAACAAAGATCACTACATATCAGATTGAATCCATCGTACTGGTTTGCTTCCCTAACTATATCTTCTGCAAACTCCAAAGGGCTCTTTGTGCTCTGCAGTTAAATAAAAGGCCAAAGGAACTAAAAATTGTCAAAAGATCCACAAAGAAATAACATGCAGTAAACTCTCTTGTCAGTGATAGAAGGATTTGAATACCGCAAGAAGATGAGTTGCTCGAGTCGAAAGGAAATCTATGAAACAACCATAATGAGGTTGTTACATGCAAAGGAAACAATCTCAACAGTCACCAAGAATGTGGTATGACAACATACAGGAGCTAGGTGAGCATGCAATGATTGCTGGAGAAGGGGAAAAAATAAAAAGAAGAAGATGATTGCTCTTATAATAGCCTACTGTGATTTGAAGGGTAAAAGGTTTTCTAGCCATGGATACTGTTTAATCAATTGGTTTAATTCTGGAGAAATATGTATATATATATATATATATATATATATATATATATATATATATATATATTGATATTGATTGTGGATCTATTAAAGTGAAAAGAAATATGAACCACTAATCTTAATGACCATCCGGCAGCACTATCTATAAAAGAACTTAAAGAGTTGTTGTATCAGTGATTGGAAAGGTAAAGAATTCACACTTTAAATCAACTAGGTTTATTGACATAATAAAAAGAAGAGCAACAATTATATTATGTAGAGCATGAAATTGTTAACATGTTTGATGTTTTAAATAGAAAGACTTGTTTGTCCCACATTAATATGCTAAAACAAAATATAGACAGCAATTAGTCAAGAAACAGAGGAGCCTTGAATATGATGGGAATCGATGGAGCAAACTGAATCAAAGATATGATCATGGAGTCGATCGAACATTTCCTTGGCTAGACTTTCTCTTCCGGAGAAACAAAAAGACAAGAAGAAAACTTATGTTATATTTTTTTAAATATATATATAGATCTGTTATTCCATTAAATAAAAGATCAGCAATAAACTGAACAGAAATGAGAGCCAGATTCATTAACAAAGAGGACAGAGGGAAATGTAAATTTGTTTCAGATTTGCAGAATACCTTCAAGAACCTTAGGGGCAACTCTCCTCTGGTCCTGGCACCTGGGAGAGAGTCAGGCTCCGATACAGAGGTAAGAAATGCCAATCTTCCATTCTTGGTGCATCCCAGCCATGTACCACCTCCCAACTCATCCCTTCCCCCCAATATCTTCTGATGACCCTCTCCCCACCATCCTACCGGCTTTGTAGGCCTATCATTTGAATTCATGAAAACTCAGATTAAGCAAAAATCCATACACAAAACCTACTCAAAGAATGAAGAAAAAAATCCGCTAATCTGCTGTACTAATGATACAATAATAAATCAGCAGTATTAGCAAATTTACTAATTTAAACTTAACATCTGTTTAATGAATGAAAAGAAAACCAATAATATCAAGAATAATTGGAAACAAACAAGTCATAAAAGCATGAGTGGAAACCAACATCAGCGATTCCAAGAAACGGCAAAAGAATCCATAGGCACTGAGCTATGTTGGGTCATGCCTGCTATAATATTCATCTCTATTAAACAGCAGCAGAAATCGGTATACAGGGTGAGCTTGCCAGTTCCATGCAGCTATACACATACCTCCCTCTCTCTCTCTCTTAGGATTTGATGTCTCGAGATTCAGCCCATATTGAGTCCACACCGAGGTTCGCGGCGAAAAACGGAGTCCAACGAGACCAAGATCGCCCCAAACGGAGCTCGGATGGAGGAGATACGAACATTTGAAATCGGTACAAGATCCGAGGCGGCGGAGAACCGCCGGCGGTCGGCGGCGGGCCGGTGGAGCGGCGGTGCGCGGCCCAGGCGGGGCCAACGCGCGGGACGCACGACCCAGGCGTGCACGCGGCCCAGCCCGTGTGCGGGCCCACACACAGGCGTGGCCCAGGCCTGCGCATGCGGGCCGGCCTAGGCCCAGGTGCCCTGCCTGGGCCTTGCACCCCGGTCCATCATGGACCGGGCAGTCCACGGGTTGGTCTGTGGACTGCGTGGGTATTTTTCATACATTTCTCGCGGTCCACGGTACTATTTCGTAGACCGGAGCACGATCGGAGGGTCCAGGGACATCCCGATCTTGATCCGACGGTGTGGGACGTAATTTGGGTTGATTAAGGACTCCTAAACCTAATCTAAGTCATGTTTAACCCTTTTAAAAGGATTTGTGACGCAGAGGAAAATAGTGGATCTGGTTTTCTGCTGAAGATGCGCCGTACGGAGCAGTACGGGACCCAGAGGAGAGAGAGAGGCATGAGGCTGTTGTGAGAGAAGGAGCAGGGTTCCTGGACAGCGGACGTCAGTCACTTCAAGGGTTTAGGGGGTCTTCCAAGAAAGAGAGAGCTTTTGAGAGGAAAACTTCTAAAGAGAGAATTGGGGGTACAAGGATTGAGGGTGAGGTCTCCTCTTGTAAAATTTTCTTTTTCATAGTGAAATTTGTATGCCCCATGGAGGCGAGCCCTTTTGTGGCTGATCCACGTATTTTGATTGTTTTGTTTTGTTTCTTCTTTCTTCCTGCTGCATCGCATGATACTGAAAAGGTCTTGGGAGGTGGTGTCCTGGCCAGACATCCACCCAACAAGTGGTATCAGAGTAAGGCAGTACAAGGATGCAGATTGCAGCGGTGGTGAGCAACACTGAAGATGGAGAAGACAAGAACAATCAAGATGGAGATCAACAAGTTTGATGGTAAGAGCAATTTCTCCTTGTGACAGGCAAGGGTGAAGGATGTGCTCATCCAACAGAGATTGATCGATGCTCTCTTGTGCGATGAGAAGCTGACCACCATGGAGGTGCGGGATTGAAAATGGCTACAGATGCAGGCGGTGAGTACCATCCGCATGTACCTAGCGGATGAGGTGGTGATTCATATGCTAAGCGAGACTTTTCCGACGGTGCTGTGGTCGAAGCTCGAGGAGTTGTACATAGTGAAGTCTCTCACCAACACTCTTTTCCTCTGGAGGCAGTTTTATCAACTACGGATGATTGAGGGACAGAGCGTGCAGGAGCATCTGAGCCACTTCCAGAAGATCCTCACCGACCTCCTCAGCGTTGGTGAGAATATTGAGGAGAAGACCAGAGTGCTGGTTTTGCTGGCGTCGCTTCCCCCTTTGTACCAGTCTTTGGTGACTGCTCTTCTAGTGGGGAAGAGCACCATCAAGATGGATGAGGTCACTGCAGCGATACTCCAAAATGAGATTCTCAAGAGGGAGAACCCAGCTTCGAGCTCAAGTGGCGGTAGCTCAGCTTTGGTGGCTTCTGGAGGAGCAGGAGGCGGTAGACGGAGCAACAGGAGATCGCAACAAATGCGGTCCAAGTCCAGGAGGGACTTGAGCAAAATCAGGTGTTATCGGTGTGAGAAGTTGGGGCATCTAGCCAGAGATTGCCCTCAACTTAAAAATCGGACGGTGGCTGCTGTAGCGACGATCGGCAGCAATTCAGATGG
Source organism: Elaeis guineensis (assembly GCF_000442705.2). Classification (NCBI taxonomy): domain Eukaryota; kingdom Viridiplantae; phylum Streptophyta; class Magnoliopsida; order Arecales; family Arecaceae; genus Elaeis; species Elaeis guineensis. Next base: position 130,337,737 of record NC_025996.2, read on the forward strand.
AGATATCCTGGAGATATCTGACGAGGTATCTACTTCTTTCCAGCAGTGGATATTAGATTCTGCATGCCCCTATCATGTATGTTGCAGAGAGGAGCAGTTTGACTCCCTAGAGAACAGTGAGGGCACTGTATATCTACCGGATGGATCGAGCTGTGCGATCAGAGGCATTGGGATGGTTAGCTGGAGGATATATGATGGTGCAGTGAGGAGCTTGAGGGAGGTCCGATACATACTCGATTTCAGACGGAATCTTATCTCACTTAGCAGATTGGATTCAAGAGGCTACAGGACGGTAGCTGGTGGAGGAATCTTGAGGATGCTACGTGGCGATAGGATTGTGCTGGAGGGGAAGAAGGGGAGCAGAGGACATTATTACCTGACGGAGAGCCCAGTGCGAGGTGAAGCTTCAGGAGCCAGGTAGAGCCCAGAGCAAGGTGGAGCTCCAGGAGGCGGATCGGGCACGAGACAGGAGACTCGGGAGGACGAGAGGCGACGTCGCAAGGTGAGATTCCTATTGCCGCAAGACGATGCCCCGAGCAGGTCTCAGGTCAGGAGGAGCACAGCATACGACGGAGATGGGATCGAGTAGCCTGGCTCGACTCCAATATTTGTCCATCCATGATCAGCAGGCGATTGTCCCAGGGCATGGGGGCGAGGAGATCCAGAAGTTTTCGGAGTTTGGAGGAGGCCGAAAATCGAATCGAGAGGTGGAGATTGTTAGGATTTGATGCTTCGAGATTCAGTCCACATTGAGCCCACAGTGAGATTCGCGATGAAAAATGAAATCCAATGAGACCAAGATCGCCCCAAACGAAACTCGGATGGAGGACTTTTGAAGTCGACATGAGACCCGAGGCGGTGGAGGACCGTCGGCGGCCGGCGGTGGGCCGGCGGCGGCGCGCAGCCCAGGCGGGGCCAATATGCAGGATGCGCGACCCAAGCGCATGGCCCAGTCGGGCGCGCGGCTCAACCGGTGCGTGGGCCTGCGTGCGGGCACGGGCCGGCCTAGGCCCAAGCAGGGCGCCTGGGCCCTACACCCCGGTCCACCGTGGATTGGGCGGTCCACGGGTGGGCCTGTGGACTGCGTGGGCATTTTCCACATATTTCTCACGGTCCACGGTACTATTCCGTGGACCAGAGCGCGATCGGAGGGCACAAAGATGTCCCGATCTTGATCCGACGGTCTGGGACGTGATTTGGGTTGATTAAGGACTCCTCAACCTAATCTAAGTCATATTTAACCCTTTTAAAAGGGTCTGTGATGCAGAGAAAAATAGTGGATTCGGTTTTCTGCTAAAGATGCGCCGTACAGAGCAGTACGGGACCCAGAGGAGAAAGAGAGGGGTGAGGCTGCTGTGAGAGAAGGAGCAGGGTTCCTGGACAGCGGACGCTAGTCACTTCAGGGGTTCAGGGAGTCTTCCAAGAGAGAGAGAGCTTTTGAGAGGAGAACTTCTAGAGAGAGAGAATTGGGTGTACAAGGGTTGAGCGTGAGGTCTCTTCTTGTAAAATTTTTTTTTTCATAATGAAGTTTACATGTCCCGTGGAGGCGAGTCTTTTTGTGGCTGATCCACGTATTTTGATTGTTTTATTTTGTTTCTTCTTTCTTCCTGCTGTATCGTATGGTACTGAAAAGATTTTGAAAGGTGGTGTCCTGACCAGACATCCACCCAACACTTTCTCTCTCTCCGTGGTAGTTGGAGGAAGAAGGGGTGAATGGGATTTAGGTTCAATAGAGCACAACGGCTCTAGTGGGTGATGCAGTGGCAGCAAAATTTTATGGGATGGGATGGACCTTTTGTGGTGGTAAACCAATGGAATGGACTTTTGAGAACGTTCCTCGAACTTGGCCATGCATGGTTGGAGGTCAGCCTGCAGTGGCGGCTATCCATGATCTGCCATTGCAAGAAGTATCACTAATTCACCATTATTTATCAGAAACGATAAGGTCTCTTCCATTAAAATAAAGCAGAAAAGAAGTCCTGGATTTGGAAGTAGGCTGCAGTGAATGCTAATCTGTGTGGTATTGTAATCTAATATTAATTTCACTACTCAAATTAAACAAGATAAGCTGCATATATTTTGTTAAATGTTGTAGACAGGATGCAACGCGGAATGTCTGACTGAACAGTATTTGGGCCCGATAGAGAGCAGGAAGCAGCGAAAACCCAAATTAATAGGCTGAGCATCAAAAGTAAGGACCTAAGCTTCAAACGAGTACAACTTTTGATTCAGAAAAAATTATAGGACCCATAATATATCAACAGAAAGCTCGTTTCAAACCCTACAATAAACCCGTTCACCCCCATTTTTGGGCCCAAAATCGGTCGTTTTAATGGATTTCAGAGCCATTTTATGTTTAGGAGTCCGCCTTTGGTTCAATTTCATATTCTTAACTTTTATCTTGTTTTGTGTTTATTCGGCATTATTATCAAAAGAATCGCAACATTATTTTCTCTAGTTGGAGTCTAGAATTCTTCCTTGTTATCTTAGAGGTTTTCATCTTATGTGAATTATTATTTATTCTTCAAGACTACATCAGAATGAACACCTGGAAGTGCACTTAGTCCTTGCCACATTGGTTGCAGGTATTTGAAGCTATGGACTCACGGGTCGGATATAGGTCCAAAGCCAGATCAATGACAGGTTTCCATCGTGTCTATCAGGTGCATACACTCAACTTGATCCAAGATATCATTAATAGATCTAAAATTATGTCTGTTACAACCACAGCAATGTAGCATCTGCCACAATGGCCGGTTCATGGCTGTTATTTCAGGTTATATAGTGTTGCAACAGCCTATCGTAATGGCCATTATTTAGCATTTATACCGTTCCTTTACCAAGATAGCATTTATTTTCTAATTCATATTTTCATTATTGGCCATAGTTTACTTTATAACATCATTATATTAACAATTCCAATAATGTAAATAATGGTATCTGTGGATAACTAAATCATGCAGTTCTTTAAACCTTTGGCTTGAAAACCTAAACCTGATGGCAGAACCCAAGGCTGCTGTTGAGCCGGCCGGGTGTGTCAAACCTAGCATGGGAGAAGCCCTACCACTCCAGCTTTGCCCAGCAACCATCCAGGACTTCATTTCTAAACAAACTTTTGGTTAATTGTTCTATCAAGTTTTTCTTAAATTTGACAAATTTCAAAAAAATAATATTATTTTTTTTTATTTATATATCTTATAGAATTATAAGATAAGATTTTTAATCCACTCTACCTCAATACATGTAGTATATAAATCAATCAACTTGGTCTTCACAATGCTTCAAGATATAATAATTTGTCTGAAAGATCCCCAAACTACAACAGCACCATCAAGAAGAAAAAAAATTCATTTGTTGATTAAATATCAAGAGAATCAGGAAAAATTATATGTGCATTCTGATATAATTCACTAAATTAAACTAAAAGCAAGCTCTAAAAAGATCATTTATTCTAAAAATTCTCTTAGCTATTATTTGCATTAAGTGGATGTAAAATAAAGAATTTAATATGTTTCAATAATACAACTTTATTTTTTGAAATAGAGGCAATAACAAATAATAAAATTAAATAATTATACTAAAAAATGTAACAAGTAAGATAGCCATGTAATTTCTGCACATTTTTCAAAGCAGCAGCAATAGATAATTTGGAAACAACAAATAATGTAAGCAGTTTTTAAACGTAATAGAATTTTCTGTATCAATTTTAAAGATGTAGAAAATTTTGCACAGAAATTAACGCTTGCAAAAAAATAATATGTATAGAATTGAAGGTTGTAGAACTTTTGCATGGATATTAAAGCTACCATAAAATTTTGCATGGATTTTTTAAAATCTGTAGAAAATCAGTGTGCACAAAATTTAGAGGCATAAAAAATTTCTGCATATGTTTTAAAGTTGCCAAAAAAAATTCTACACAAACATAAAACTTGCAAAAAATCATTTTACACTATTTCCATAGCAATATGAATTCTTTTAAATGGCTGATTTATGAAAAAAAATTAAATGATGAAGCTTTTAAATTCTATATAAACAAAGCAAATCTAATTCTATACAATCAAATTAAATTTGACAAACAACTAGTAGCAATTTTTAGGATAATCACAACTCACGTTCTTAGACCGTTGGAAATAATTTTTTTCTAGAAATTACTATATTGCTTTTATAATTATTTTAAATCAACATTATAAAATAAACAAACTAGTTCAAATAAAATAGAAGATTGAAAAGAGCTTGCTTGGATTGAGATGTGTGAGAATATTATCCTAAGAACATGATGCGCTGTCTGCATATGATTTTGTAGCCATCTCGTCTCTAAGGTATAATAATCTGATTCAGTCCAATCTTCCTCTAATGAGCACAATCATTGAGATTGACCCCAATGACTTTATTCAAACATCCAGATAAGAAAAAGATGGAGTGGAAAAAGAAGAAAGATAAAATCTCTATCCCTCAAGATAGCAAGTAGAGAGAAGAAGAATATGATGATATTCTGAATTTTTTTTGAAAGTCGGATCCAGAGTCTATATATAGACTCTGTCTAAGGACTAAGAAGACATTACAGTTTTGAGATAATGGTGATGTTTTGAAAACATCGTAATCTATCAGAAACTAACCTTCTATTTTGAAGAGTTGTAACTCCCTAGAAAGAGGTATCAAATAAAAAGTATTTTAAAGCTTTTAAACAATTAAAATTTGGGTGATAAAGATTTTTTTTAATTTTAAAAAATATAAATTTTTTCATAAATTAAAAACTCCAACAATAATGATTTATCCAATCTCTTATCATGTTATTGTACCTCCAAGAACTACTCAGAACACTTTCCAATTCATCTATCCATGTAACTATTTCTGCTAAACTTTTGTAAGGTACATCCCCATTAACAAATTTCCCTATAAAAACTATTTAAGGCAACAGAAGCCACTAAAAACTTTGTTATAAGAACATACAGTTCCTTGCTGCACCTGATCACAAAGCCTAAGCTAGAGCTTTGGTAAACAACCCATGTGCTCCAATGCAACAAAACATTAAACCACAGCTAAGGATGCTGGATATGCATTGAGATTGTAGGAAAGAAGAATATGTAAGATAGAAAATATTGTGAAAAACTTTTTCTATCTCAATCTTGTGAGATGGTCATATATATTTTTATAATTGAAAATATACAATAGATTATAACCATGATGATACAAAGATAGAAAGAAATAACAAATGGATCCATAGGATCCCTCGTATATTATGCTATTCAAAATTCAAAATTCAAATTCAAAATTCGAATTCCTCAAATCATGGTCCTTGATATATGGTTTGATATGGGGCCAAGATGAAGATACTATCAATACCTCCTTAGAAGCTGCAGTGGGTACAATTGAAAGCTTGGAATACAACTATTGAAAGCATTGGGAGGTAGGTCCTTTAGTAAATATATCACAAAGTTGATCATGGGAGAAGATGAATCAGATATGGAGCCGACGACGAGCCACTCGCTCTTGAATGAAATGAAAATCAATTCCAATATGTTTTGTTTGAGCATGAAACATGAGATTGGTAGTGAGATATAAGGCAGATAAGTTGTCACACCAAATTATAGAGAGTTGAGAAAATGAGATATCCAATTATTATATTAAATCCATGGCAAGCCATTTATATTTGAATTCGGTACTTGAACATGCCATAGTGCATTACTTTTTGGCACTCCAGGATATAAGATAAAGGCCAAGAAAAATATTGAAGGCACTAATAGAATGTTGGTCATCTGGATCACCAAGCTCAATTGATATCAGAATAGGCATTAAGAGAAGACGAAGAATCTTTGGTTAAATAAAGATCATAATCAATAGTATGCTTCAAGTAGTGAAACATACATTTGGCTGCAAGCCAATACATGGAAGTGGACCTATTCATAAACTAACATATTTGGTTGACTACAAAAGCAATGCTAGTATGCATAAGAGTAAGGTATTGAAGCACACCCACCACACATAGATATTGAGTTGAATCAATAGGTGGCGAACCATCAAAATGAGTAAGTTGGGACCTAGCAAATATAGGTATCGAGAGTGATTTAGAACCATCTATATTGGTTCTGAAAAGAAGATCAAAAATATACTTAGATTGGGTCAAATGAAGGTTTTAGCCTTAATTCCCAAAAAGTAGTGAAGAGAACCTAGATCCTTCAATGCAAATTCAATTTGTAGAGAGGTAATAAAATCATCCAATGGAGTAGCAAGAGTATCAATAAGAATAATATCATCCACATAAACTAGAAGGAGTGCCATATATTCTTTAGTGCACTTGATAAAGAGTGAGACACGATCCTTAGACCCATAAAAGCTAATAATACATAAGTGAGATCTCAATCACTAAACGAAGCACGTGGCACTTATTTAAGATCATAAAGAGAATATTGTAGCTTGCAAACATAAGTGGGATGGTTTGAATCAATTAAACTAGAAGGTTATTTTATATAAACATCCTTGATGAGATATCTATGAAGGAATATATTTTTGACATCCAATTGCCTAATAGGCCAACTTTCGAAAATGGCAAAAGAAAGAACACTATAAATTATGAGAGGATTGATAACTAGGCTAAATGTTTTATCATAATCAACCCTAAGCAACTAGATAGGCTTTATAATGATCGATGGAGCCGTCAAATCACCTTTTGATTTTGATCACATATTTGCAGCCAACAACATATTATGATGGAGATGGAGGAACTAAAAGCCAGATATCATTAAAGAGTAATGCATTGTATTCATCTACCATTACTTCATATCATTGAGGGCCATGTTGAGCTTAAATGAAGCAAGTGGGCTCAATAGGGATAGTAGAAGCCACAAATGCTATGGGATATTTTGTACTAAAATGATGTGGCTTGAGCATGCCATCCTTGGAGCATCCAACCATATGATGATCAATAATGTGAGAAGAAAAGTCACCAATTCAGGAGCAACAGGTTCAACAATGGCTATAGAACATTGATCACATGTAATGATTGGGTCATTTTTTTGTGGTCGTAAAAAACTAGGTTGAGTTTGAGGACTTGGGGCTAGAGATATAGGTGTATTGATGTAAGTTGATGCTAACTGATCATTAGGCTCAGGTGCAAGCCATGGTAAAAAAAAAGATCTTAGGAGGGCTACTGGTTCACTTGGGAGTGATATTAGAAAAATTCTGTACATAAAAAAACACTGTCCCATCAAAGATAACATCTTAAGATATAAAAATGCACCCGGATGAAGGATGATAGCATTGGTACCTACAAAAACCTATAAGATAACCAAGAAAGAAACATAAAGGAGAATGATATTCTAATTCATTTTTATTATAGGAATGAAGGTAGGGAAAGCATAACAAGCCAAAAACACAAAGAAAATTATAGTCTAGCATTTTATTGAATAATTGTTACCATAGTGAGATAAAATAGTGTATTTGTGGATAAATAATTAATAAGAAAATTAGCCGTTTCCAAGGCAATATCCCAAAATTTAGAAAGAAGATTAGACTAGGTAAGAAAAGCAAGGCCTACTATACAATATAGCAATGTTTGTGTTTTGTAGCCATATTTTGTTGGGAGGTGTGGGGGTATGTGAAGCACTGATCAATTATATGGTCATTCAATTCTTGTTAAAAGGATGATGATTGAAATTCATAACCACAGTCAATTTGAAGAATTTTAATTTTACATTGTAAGATATTTTCAACATGTAACCAAGAATATAGAATACATGATAAATATCAAAATAATTTTTCAATAGATAATACCATGAGAAATGACTATAATTATCTAAATAATGTCTATAAGATATCAATATGCAAAAGTTCAAGAGGAGAAGAAGATCCACAATGAAAGTGTGAAAGGGATAAAGAATGATTTTTATTTAATTGACATACAAGGCAAATGGAAACTTTATAATTATTATCAAAATTCAAAAATGTGTTATGAAGAATTCTAGAAATAAGTGGCATAGAAGCATGACCAAAATGTTGATAATAAATAGATTGAGAAATACTAGTTAAAGCAGTATATATAATAGAAGCCTTTTTGGTGATACTTCTAGGTGAGAAACAGTAAACTCCATCCTTAAGCATATCCTTGAGGAGGGTTTAAATGGAGATAAGGCCTTTTACATAAAAATAGTTAAGGTAAAACTCCAAATAGCAAAAATTATTATGTGTGAATTAAGATATAGATAAAAGATTTTTGATGATTCGAAGAACATATAAAACATTATTAAGTTAAAAAGGATGAGTAAAAGTACATAAAAAAGAGTGACCAATGATTTTTATAGCCAAACATAAACCAGCTCCTATGGTAACTTGATCGGGACCATTGTAGTTGAAGCCAAAATAAAGATTGAACAAATCTTGAGTAATGTGATAAAAGGCACATGTATCTATGTACTATATAGGATCATTCATGGCAACAAGATTTGCTTGTGGAGAAATAATTTCTAGTTGATATAATTAATTGAAGTGATAGTAACACTTCAAAGTAGTGTAGCTATATTTGCAGCAAACTTGACAACATACCTTAGTTTGAGTTCGTCCATTAATAGTATTTGGAGGTCTTAAGTCACAGCTTTCTTAGTTGTAAGACCTCGTGGAGAAATTACACATGGGCTACTAAGCACATTGTGATGGACTTCGTAATTAGCTGTCTTTTTGCACATAATTTATAGTCGGTGAAATCCCAGCAATATCTGAATGAACTTTGGAAATTTGGAATCTCAATTGGATATCATGTTGGAAAAGGATGCCATATAGTTCTTTAAAACTAGCAGTGATCCCCATGGTAATGAGTATGGAGATAAAGTGTTCTTATGTTGGACCAAGGCCAAGAAAGATTTGATAGCGTAAATTGGTGGGCAACACCGATCTATTAATGGCAGAAGTTATTTGATATCCTCTTTGCCTCTTGTTGATATTCCTCTTAAGAGTGAGCCATTGTTAAGAGCATGAAAATCCATCATAAGAGGACTGTAACATACTTCACTTTGAATGGCATAAAATAATTCAAGCAAGCCAACCATCTGTATGTAACAATCTGACAATGTGAACCATCATTGCTCAGATATATTGTTGAAAAGTCATGCTAGAGCCATTTGATAACAGAGAAGCCATGATTCATAAGCCGGATTAGAGACTGACTTCTCTATTCTTCTATCATCTGAAGTGATTACAATTGTTGAAGGTGGAGGTTGTGCCATCTATAAGATCGCATAGTCGATTGGGTGAATATGTACCTTTCAGGATAAAATTATCTCACGTAGAGTTGGACAAGGATGCCATAGATAGCTAATGTTCAAGGCTCTGATATCATGTAGGAAAGAAGAATATACGGGAAAGCATATGTTGCAAGAAACTTTTTCTACTATTGTGAGATAGTCATATATAAATATAGTTGAAAATGTACAATAGATTACAACCATATTGATACAAAGATAGAAAGAAATAGCAAATAGATCCCAAGGATCCCTCCTACATTTATGTTATTCAAAAATTCAAAATTTAAAATTCAAATTCAAGTTTTTTGAATCATGGAACTTTTAAATGTGGTTTGCTATTGGGTTAAGATGAAGATACTGTCAATCGAGATATTTAGTGCTTTGAGATCCCCATGGAAAAATGAAAAAAAAAAAAACTTGCATGGATGTCAATTCATGGCATCACAGAAGATTTCATGTTGATGTGTTGAAGCAGTTTTGAGTCATATATCCGTCCCCTCCAAACATCCCACTCACTTAGAAGGCCACCAACTCCACCAACTTGCTAAATTAACTGCAGGGGAATGACTTCGCTTATGTGTTGGGCATTCATACTCCTGGATAGCGCGCTCATTTCACCTTTCTTTGGGAATCTTGAGCCCATTCATCCTACTCCAGATCTTGGCAAGGCGCTTGTAGTACTCCGGCATATCCAAGATACGTGACACATCTAGGATTCCTAACATTGCAAGGATTCCAAATGAGAAAAGCAATGGCAAGACTAAAGGAATTGGAAATCAAGAAATGAATGAGCGACGGGCTTCCCAGTGACGTGACCTCACGTATCTCAGTCCAGGATTATTTTGAAAAAATTATTAGTCAGCACAATCCTATCATGTGTATCTTACATCATCCAATAACAAACTAGCATACCATTCAAAAAATAAAATTTTTTTCATTTAAAATAATAAAAATAAATTTTTTATTTAAAATTTTTAAATAAATATGAATAATAATATATATTTTTTATTTTTTTTAGATGATATGTTGGTTTGTTATTAGGTGGTGTAAGACACACGGTAGTAAAACAGTTTTAACGAATGATTTCTCATTGTTTTGATGGGAGTAGACATGCGCGAATTGTACTATGATCTTGCTTGCAGGATATTCTTGTTTTGCGGCCACTTTAATTAAATGTTTTGAACCTACCAAAAAAAGCCACATGTATCAAAAACAAAACAAAAAAGAAAAATCAAAAACTATTATAAGATTGGATTGCTAGTGAACGAGGATTCCTAATGGAAACATACCCTTGGCAAACGCCACGGGGTGGACGCGAGGGGAGCTTCTATTGGGCGTATAAGCGGCGCCAAATAAATTTGTCTTCGTCGTTTCTGTTCTCTATAAATATATAAAAAATAAAAGGACAGTTTTATCTTTGTAATGAACTTTGAAATGTCTTCCAAACAATACAGAATATTGTTAGATGAACTTAATTTCCTCCACTATTTTCTTAGACTTATTTCTCCAACTAAATGCCAAATTGCTCCGATTCTGTGAAATAGGTCTATATAATACTAAAATGGAGATCTCCTCCAAAGTTTATCCCACAACCAAACATTATCTAAAAGATTTGTCGAAAATGTTACGGTGCTCCAAAGGACAGTATCGTCATTTTATTTTATTAAAAAAATTTAATCGTTCGATTAAAAAAAATCGGTCTGAAGCATCGATTGTTTTCTGCAACCAGTAACGATCGTAGTTGGTGCAGATAATGTAAGGACAAATTAGCACTTCCCTACAGAGACGAGGCCACTTGTTATTGTTACCCATTGGGGAAGAAAGAACTGAGCTGTCCATCAGATATTATTTTTTTATTGTCTGAAGTTAATAGCCGGATATCAAACGGCTCCAAAATCTACACGTATAGGCTCCAGCTTTCTCTCTCCAGTCCGTTTTTTTTTGGGCAAGAGGCCTGGCTGTTTTCTCTTTTTCGTTTTTTTGGTAGAAACCGGCTGTTCTCTTTTACCTCCTACTGCTAACCTGGGAATGGAGTTTGGTTTGCCATGGCAGCTGGTTCCCAAGGGGGAAAAGGAACCACGCCAAAGAGTGAGAGTGAGACATAGGGAGAGAGAGAGGAAGAGAGTTAGAGAGAGAAGATGGTGGGCTCAAGCACAGGAGGTGATAGTAGGAGCAAAGAGGCATGGGGATGATGACGCTCCACGAGGCCAAGAGTGAGAGTGAGAGAGAGAGGAAGAGACTTTTAGAGAGCTAGAAAGATAAGATTGTGGGTTCAGGCGATGAGGTGATAGTAGGAGCAAAGAGGCGCTGGGGATGATGGCGCTCCACGTCTACCGGACTTACTTCGTCTTTTGGACCATCCATCCTCGACCGTGCATACCCTTTCTGCCGGCGCGGGCGAGGGGAGGGGAGCCGGCCGGCAACGGGGAGGCAGCGGGCAAGCGGACGGCACTCAGCGGGAAAGGGAATGGGGAGGAGAGACCGCCGACGCGGGCGAGGGAAGCACCGATGAGAGGAAAAGGCGACGGAAGAGCTTTTCCAAAAAAAAAAAGAGAAAAAAGAAAGAAAGAAATAATGGTTATGGACTGACCGGTTCAGTGACCGGCTGGAAAATAAATTTATTTTAATAACCCTATCTAATCAACGATTAGGATGTATCATATCTTTTAATAAAATATATTTAAGAAGTACCGTAGCAACTCCCAAAATTTGTTGCTCCAGTAGTGAGTGGACATCCATCTACGACCTTTAGCTGCTTGTGGTGGTGGGAGTTAAGAATTCGGACCCTTCAATTGTCTCCGCTCGGTCCAAGATCAATAATATTTATAGTCAAGCCGACTTTGAATTAATTAAGATGAATTAATTAATATTTATATGAGAAGAAGGATGCTGCAATTCGCACCAAATGACATCATTATTTTATGCGATTTCCCTAAATCATAAAGCAGTTACAAAGAAAATCAACCTTGAGCAGCAATTCTGCTTAAAGATTACAACACTATACCAGAAGACTGCAACATCTCTGTCAAAATGATGGCTTTTAATTGATTCATCAATACACAATTATCATTTCAATCTATGAAAGCTTCTCTATCCAATATCGGAGAATGTGCTCATTCCACAGATTGTTCTCAAGATACTTCTCATAGAAATTCACCTCCCCATTTGTTTTTACTGAAACAGCAGCCATGCTTCTAGTTCCACACTGTCCCTGCAATTGTATGAAGAATTTTTAGTGTGCCAGGACTGCATGGTCAGAAGAGTGTGATGCTATATATGGAAAGGTAGAAGAGGTCTCCTGTTCTTACCAGTTTTGTGTCAAGATCAACAAAAATGGAACTTAATCCAAATTCCCACTCAGAGTCACAGCCGGTGTTGGGCAGCTTATCTTTGTCAGCTCTCACAGTATCTCTCATCAGCTCTTCAACCATCTCTTTTTCAGGGATTTCTTCTTCCCCATGTCTCTTGAGTAGTTCACTGAAATTCCCAGCAAGACGCTGTGCCTGCAAAGAGGACAGACTCCAATTGGTATGTGAGGACAATCAAGTCTTGAAAGAAACAAATCAACGACCTCAAAAATATTTTTCTACCTTGGGCCAAGGACTGTCTAAATCTGCATTTGAAAGCACATGAAGGCCAGGAGAGACCACTTGAATAGAGGGAGGTTTATCCTTTGGCCTGTTTGAGATGTAAACCATGGTTTCCGAGCAAAGATCGGCAGATATCAGATTGAATCCATTGTACTGGTTTGCTTCCCTAACTATTTCTTCTGCAAACTCCAAAGGGCTCTTTGTGCTCTGCAGTCAAATAAAAGGCCAAAGGAATTAAAAATCGTCATCAGATCCACAAAGAAATAACATGCAATAAACTCTATCTGGTTAGTGATGCAAGGATTTAAATACTACAAGAAGAAGATAAGTTGCTCAAGTTGAAAGGAAATCTATCAGACAACCATAAAGGTTGTTACATTAAAGAAAACAATCTCAACAGTCAACAAGATACATGAGGTGAGAATGCCATGTTGGTTTGGGGAAAAAAAAAAAAAAAGGAAGATAATTGCACTTATAACAGCCTGCTGTGATTGAAGTGTAAAAGGTTTTCTGACCACGGATACTGTTTAATCAATTGGTTTAATTCTGGAGAAAGAAAAAAGATAATTTGATCGTGGATCCATTAAAGTGAAAATAAATAGTAACAACTAATCTTAACTATAAGAGAACTTGAATTTGTTGTATCAGTGGTTAAAAAGTTCAGTCATAGTTTAAATCAAATAGGTTTTACTGACATGACAAAAAGAAGAGCAACAATTATATCAAGCAAAGCAAAATAATTGTTAATATATTTGATGTTTTAAATAGAAAGACTTCTTTGTCCCACATTAATATGCTAAAACAAAATATAGAAAGAAATTAGCCAAGAAACAGAGGAGCCTTGAATGGGATGGGAGTCAATGGAGCAAACTGAATCAATGAGTGGATCAAACATTTTCTTGGCTAGAATTTTGTGGAGCAAAAAAAAAAAAAAAGAAAAACAAGATGAAAACTTATATTATATTTCTTGTTTAAAAAAAAAAAAAATGTATATCTGCCATTGAAGTAAATAAAAGATATGTAAGCAATAAACTGAAGAGAAATGAGAGCCAAGTTCATTAACGAAGAGGACAGGGGAAATGTGAATTTTTTTCAGATTTACAGAATACCTTCAAGAACCTTAGTGGCAACTCTCCCCTGGTCCTACAACCTGGGAGAGGGTCAGGCTCCAACACAAAAGTAAGAAATGCCAATCTTCCATTCTTGGTGCATCCCAGCCATGTACCACCTCCCAACTCATCCCTTCCCCCCAATATCTTCTGATGACCATCTCCCCACCATCCCACTGGGTTTGTAGGCCTGTCATTGCACTCACCAGAAAGAAGTTGACATTGGAATTCCTTTTTTTCTTTTAAGAAAAGACATAAGAATTCATGAAAATTAACACTAAGCGTAAATCAAAACACAAAATCTCGTCAAAGAAGGAAGGAAAAAAAAAATCTGCTGTATTAATGAGACAATAAGAAGTCAAAAGTATTAGCAAATTTACTAATTTAAACTTAACATCCACTTAATGAATGAAAAAGAAAACCAATGATATTAAGAATAATTGGAAATAAATAAGTCGTAAAAACAAGAATGAAAACCACAATCAGTGATTCCAAGAAACGGCAAAGAATCTATAAGCACTGAACCATGTTGGGTCATGCCTGCTATAGTATTCATCTCTATTAAACAGCAGCTGAAGTCGGTATACGGGGTGAGCTTGCCAAATCCATGCAGCTATACACATGCTTCTCTCTCTCTCTCTCTCTCTCTCTCTCTCTCTCGTAGTTGCAGGAAGAAGGGATGAATGGGCTTAAGGTTCAACAGGCCACAATGGCTATAGTGGGGTACGTAGTGGCCGTAAACTTGTATGGGATGGAATGGACCCTTTTTTTTTTTTCTTCTTCCAGTAACCATCTCAAAGAGAAATATCCAAAAATTAGGGACTTCTGCTAACGGAGTCGTTGGCCTAATGATTTAAATAAATAAATAAATAAAAAGGAAAGGAAATCACACACGGCATCCTTTTTGTATCTCGTCGAACCTCTTCATCCACCCACTTCCTCATCAAGCCATCTTTTCCGTTCATGAGATCTCCCTT
>NC_025996.2:130360145-130384039 GCF_000442705.2 Elaeis guineensis
TGAAGGGAACTAAAAACTCTCACATCTTCCACTCAAAACTTCTTTCCTTGCCTTCTATTTTTTCTATTTCCACTATCTGTTCTCAAGGCCTCAGCTGGCTAAGTATCAGAGGGTCTTGAATTGGAGGATACCCTACTGGTTCTAGGGCTTCTTTTATAGGTCCACTCCTAGTCTACATTAGCAACTCTCCAGTTCGGTTCAAGGCCAACCTCACTAACTATCTTCTGGAGCCTTACAACAACAGATTGACACTAGAGAAAGGGCTTGCTTCAAAGATTTTTATGGAAATGGTTAATAGGAAGGCACAAAACCATCCCCTACCAATGCCATCTTCTCCTCAAGGTGCCCCAGAAGCTGTCCAACCTCCAATTACGGTCGATCCATAATAATTTAGTCTCCTGATTCTGCAAGTTCAGGCCCTTATTGCTATGGTACAATAACTTCAGCATACTATAGTGCAACAGAAGGAATCGATCCCTCAAGAGGTCCCACAAGAAGATTTGTCTTAGTATTGTCAATGGCCAATCACCAAGATCTTTGTCATGATCATTCTCTTGATCACATTAATCAATCTTGTGAAGCAGAATCTACTCCATGTAGTAGAAAACCACACTGAAAAGAGGATCTCGAATACAAGATTCAGGATCTTGAAAAGAAATTGATGGAAATACAACTTGTGGGTCATTCTCAAAGTGGGAGAGATTTCAAGCTATGATCCTTTTTTTCTCAAGAAATCTTGAATAAATTGGTTTCCTTATGGTTCAAGATGTTGACAATGGAGTCATTTGATCGCTCCACTGATCCACTAGATCACTTAGAAGGATACAAAGTCCTCATTAGATTGTAAGGTGCATTTGATGCTCTGCTTTGTATTGTCTTCCCTATTACTCTTAAAAAATCTGTAAGGATCTGATTTTCAAGACTCCGATCAGTATCTTTTTTTTTTTTTCTTTCTGACAATTGGTAAGGCTATTTGTCACTTATTTTGGCAACAATAGAGTCCACCTAAATACAAACAATCTTTTTACCATTAAGTAGTAGGAAGGTGAATCTCTCTAGGAATACGTGGCATATTTTAACGCCGCCACATTAAAAGTAAAAAATTTCAAACAAGTCTGTTGTAATGGCTGCTCTAAAGTAAGGACTCCGAAGTAACCTTATGATCTTTTCCTCAACAAAAATTATCCAGATACTTATGAACAAATGTTAGTTTTAAGTTTGAAAATATGCTCAAGCTAAGGAAGAAGAAAGTATACTCCAATAGGCAAAAAAGAAAATAGAAAGAAATGACCCCGAGAAGAGGACCGTGCAGATTGGCTAGGGAATTGTTCTAGCCAACCTTAGAAGAATTTGAGGTCAAAAAGTCTACCTCAGCATTTGACAACTAAACTCCTCTATCTGCTCCTTATGGCCAAATTTTGATGAAAATCGAGGATCAAGGATATCTTTGTCGGTCCAATCCTATGAAGGCTCCACTGCTGAAAAGAGATAAAAGAAAGTACTACTGCTTCTATAGAGACTATGGCTATGATATTGAGAAATGCCAATAGCTTAAAGATGAATTGAAGTCCTAATTCATGGAGGTCATCTTCGTAAATATGTCCAAGATCGGGCAGCTCAAGCTGTAGAATAGTGTCAAAAGCCCAACGATGATACTAACTCAATCGGCCTACTATTGGGATCATTAATATGATCTCAAGTCTTGATGGAGATTGGAGGATGGATAAGGATTCTTCCCCGAAGAGACAGCACACTAATAATATCGTCTCATTTTTTGATGCTAATATTCAAGGAGTCCAGACTTTTCGTAATGATGCTGTTGTCGTCTCTATGATAATAATAAAATATGATATAAAAAGAATATTAGTTGATCATAAAAGTTCTATTGATGTATTATTCTATGATGCATTGCAAAAAATGAATATGCTAGATCGCTTAAAATGGGTCAAAACACCATTGGTCGGATTCTCCAAAGATCCTATAGCCATTGAAAGAGAAGTCATTTTTCCAGTTACTATAGAGAAGAATCCCATCAATCAATTGTACAGCTTACTTTGCTGATTGTCAAAATACTATCAGCTTATAATGCCATTCTTGGCCGATCTAAACTCAATGCTCTTAAGGTAGTAGTCTCCACCTATCATCTGTTAGTTCGATTTTCGACAAGGAGAGGAATTGAAGAAATGTGTGGAGATCAAATACTGCTAGGCCATGCTTTTTGATAGCTACAAAGATAAAGAAGCTAGCAAAAGCCTTGCCAATTGAAGTATCTGATCAAAAAGATAATCCTAATTAAGGTCGACAAGAATCGAGGTGAACCAGCTAAGCAACTTATTACTATTTCGCTAGGTGAAGATCCAGAGAAAATTATATAGATTGGATCCTAGTTAAAGCTCGATCTAAAAGAGAAACTGATATCTTTTCTCTGAGCAAACGTCAATGTCTTCGCTTGATCAGCTTCTGACATGCCAAAACTCTCTAACAATGTCATCATACACAAGCTAAATGTTGACAAAAAATATAAGCCAATACAACCAAAAAAAGGAGCTTCACCCCAGAATGGCAAAAGGCTATAGATGAAGAGGTCGACAAACTCTTAAAAGCTGATTTCATCAGAGAAGCACAGTATCCGAAGTGGATTATAAACATTGTAATGGTTAAAAAAATAAATGATAAATAAAGGATTTATATTGATTATATATATCTCAACAAAGTCTATCTCAAAGATAGCTTTCCTCTTTCAAGAATCGATAAGCTCGTCGATACCACTTCAAGACACAAATTGCTAAGCTTCATGGATGCCTTTTTTGACTATAATTAGATTAGAATGGTATTTGAGGATGAAAAAAATATAACCTTTGTCATTGAAAAAAGTTTGTATTGTTATAAAATGATGCCTTTTGATCTTAAAAATGTCGATACTACATACCAATGCTTGGTCAATAAGATCTTTAAACAACAAATTAGCCACAATATGGAAGTTTATATCAATGATATGCTGGTAAAGAGCATCGAAGTAGATTGACATACTATCGATCTGGAAGAAGCTCTTGAAAAATTTTATAAACATCAAATGAAGCTCAACCCCAACAAATATGCTTTTGAAGTTATATTAGAAGAATTTTTAGATTATTTTGTGATTCAAAGAGGAATCAAAGCTAATCCCAAAAGGATCTGAGCACTACTTGAAATGAAGCATCCAAGCACAATAAAAGAGATATAATAACTTATTGGATGGATAGCATTGCTCAGTTGATTCATATCTAGATTGACTGAAAAATATCTTTATTTTTTTAAATTTTAAGATGAATTAAAGATTTCAATTGATCGGATGAATGCCGAACTACCTTTGACGACCTCTAAAAATATCTTGGCTCAGCTCCATTGCTATCAAAATTAGTTGAAGGTGAAGAGTTATTTATATATTTATCCATCTCACCTAACACTATTAACTTGATTTTAGTCCAAGATGATGCAGGAACACAAAAACCAATTTATTACACTAGCAAATTACTATGAGATACTGAAACACGATATACTAAGATAAAAAAATGATTTATGCTTGTATTTTATTGGCCGACGACCTCAACCTTATTTTCAAGCTTACTCTATTGTTATTTTGACTAATCAGCCTTTGAAATTGGTCCTACAATGACTTGACACTTCAGATCAGATAGCCAAATGGTCTATTAAGTTAAGTAAATTCGATATTCATTGAAGGCTCAAGTATTGGCTGATTCTATTGTGGAATGTTCCATTTCTGATGAAGAACTGATTCCACCCAAAAGGGATTGTAGAAGATTCTTACTGGATGTTACATATTAATGGAGTATCAAATTTAAAAGAAAGTAGAGCTGGTTTAGTTCTCGCAAGTACATAAGGTGTTGTCACCGAGCATGCTTTGAGGTTTCACTTCAACATTTCAAATAATGGTGTGGAATATGAAGCGCTCACTATAGGTGTTGGCTATATTCCAGCACATACCCTTCAGGATCCCATATAAAATTTATATGGCTGGTGACGTGGTAACAATTCTTGAAGAATCGACCCCTTATGAGGGGGTCGGCTCATCTCGAGATTGGAGGATTAAAGGGAGACTGACTGCTCTGCCTGCTGCTGGGGTCAATCTAGCTTGAAGTGAATGGACTCTAGTGCAAAGCCCCTTAGGTCCGCTTGCAACACGTATAGATGTGAGGTTCTAAGCCTAGTAGATAAAGGCTAATAAACCCCACCTTCTATGAAGAATTTTTTTTTAGAAGATTAGTTAGGGGCTACGGTCCCAACACTTGGTGTCAAAGTGAGATTGTAGGTTTAAGTCCCATTCAGCCTCTTGAGTCATTGCTGGAGGAGATTGTTGGCTATATTCCAGTGCACATCCTTCGAGGTCCCATGGAGGAATTATGTGGTTGGTGATGTGGCAAATATTCTCTGAGGGTCGACCCCTTATGGAGGGTCGGTTCATTCCTGGATTGGAGGATTAAAGGGAGACTGATCGTTCCACCTGCCATTAGGATCGATCTAGCTTGAAGTGGATCGACTCTAGTGCGAAGCCCCTCAACCCGCAACAAGTATAAATGCAGGCTTCTGAGCCTAGTGGATAAAGGCTAATAAATCCACCTTCTATTAAAAATTTTCTTTTTAAAATGTTGGTTAGGGGCTACAGTCCTAACAACTACACTTAAAGTGGCTAAAGAACTTGGTGTTAAAGGATTTAAGGTCTTCATCAATTTTCAAATTATCGTTGGACAGGTACGAGGTCAATTCGAAGCTAAAGATCTCATAATATCTCAATATTTATAGAATATGAAAGAATTATCTAAAAACTTTAAAGATTTAGAAGCCATACAAATTCGATGATCGAAAAATGCCTAAGTTGATGCTCTCTTTCATCTTGTCACATCAAATTTTTTTAGCTCAATCAAAAGGTTCTTATTGATGTTCTTGAAAAGCCCAATATAGAAATCTTACCGATTGCTCACATTGATCATGAGTCAAGTTGGATTGATCTATTAATGGATTACATTGCTAAAGGAGTCTTATCAATCGATCCTATTGAAACCAAGAGAATTAAAAGATAAGCTCCATGGTATGTTGTTCAAGACAATCGATTTTATAAAAGATCATATTCGTTTCCATTACTTCGATGCTTACGACCATTAGAGGTTGATTATGCTCTTCGAGAAATCGATGAAGGAATCTATGATAATCATTTGGGAGGCAGGTCATTAGCATACAAGATTATTCGACAAGATTATTATTAGCCAATTAATCAAAAAGATATTGTTGATCTTGTCAATAAATATGATCGATGCTAAAGGTATGCTAATATTCAACATCAGCCTACAGTCGAACTCATTTTTATTATGGCATCTTGGCCTTTTGCTATATGGAGAATGAATATCCTTGGACCTTTCTCAATGGTAACAGGATAAAAAAAATTTTGGTTGTAGCTATTAATTAGTTTACCAAATGGATAGAAGTTTAACCCCTAGTACAAATTACTAGGAAAAAGATACAAAACTTTGTCTGAAAATCCATTAACTGTCATTTTGGTTTACCTCAGATAATAATTACTAATAATGGATGATAATTTGATAATATGAAGTTTAAAGAATTTTGTTCTAAGATTCACATCAACTATAGGCTACATCAGTGGAATATCCACAATCAAATGGGGAAGCCAAGGTCACCAATCAGACTATTCTTCAAGGTTTAAAAATAAAGCTGACTGAAGCAACGAGACTTTGGATGGATGAGCACCTTATAGTATTCTCTAGACCTACCGAACTACATCTCAGAAACCAACTGGAGAGACATCTTTTAAACTCACTTTCAGGGTAGAAGCAGTAATACCTATGGAGATTGATCTTCCAACGATCAGGATAGAGGCTTTTCATTAAAAAAGTAATTCAGATCGACTGAGAATCGATCTAGATTTGCTTGATGAAACTAGAGAAAGAACTCAAATTTGCATGATAACTTATAAATAAAAAATAGCTAGATTTTATAATACTCGAGTGAAGCTAAAACTTTTTTATAAGGGAGATCTTGTTCTTCACCGAGTTGAAATCTCAAAACCTTTAGAACTAGGAAAACTCACTCCTAATTGAAAAAGATCCTACCAAATTATCGAAATAATTTATCCAGGAGCATATAGAATTAAAAATCTAGATGGCTCAATTATTCTATGAACTTAAAATGCTGAAAATCTCATGATGTATTATCAATGAGGCCTTCAGTGAAATCTTCAATTTTCATCCTAATGAAGATGGATTTCTATCAAAATATTGTGAAGAATTTTCTCATCCAAATCAGATCGATAAAAACTGATCAAACGAGGATGATAGGTAAAGATTATGTTCAAACTAGATCAGTAACAAAGCAATCAAATAAGGACAACCTATCGAGACAAGGCCATGATGTCCGGCCAAACGAGGATAGAATCAAAGATTTTATCCAAACAAGGTCATGATTTTTGACCAAATGAAGATGAAATATGTCCAAATGAGATCATGAGATCCAACCAAACGAGGATAAGAAAAAATTCAGGATTCTTCAAATGAGGTCGGAAAAAGCCAAACTTGGGCTACAAGAGTCCAACCAAATCAGAACAACTCAATGTGAAAATCTGATCTTCAGATTGGACCTCATGAATGACTTAACATGAGACATCCAATCTCTGGATTGGACCTCACAAATGGTTCAAGTGACACCCGATCTCCGGATTAGACCTTACAAATGACTTAACGTGGGAAACCCAATCTCCAGATTGGACACTGCAAATAATTATTGAAAAATACTTGATTTTCAAGTTTAATTCTATAAAGATCCTATGTGAAATATCTAGATCTACAGATTAGACTTTGGACCAAAGGAACTTATGACCGAGGTCATATCTTAAAATAACATGCCCTTAAAAAGGGAAAGCATCACAGGTTGAAATTCTACATGCAAGAGATCCGACCTACCATTCCAAATTCAAGAGGTAATTTTTAAACCTCTACTATGGATATTTCAATTATTAAGATTGATTTTCTTCGAATCAATCGATCTGATTGCTAAAGATCAGGTCATTTCAATAACTTAAGTTTGTTTATTTAGTTAAGCCACATCAGACTTATGGTTGATGCGATCGAGGTCAAATAATCTTTGAAATTATCTTTATGATTTATTTGACTGAAGTCAAGTGATTATTATTATAAATAACTTATAGAAATTTCTTAAGATTTTGAGTTATCAATACCTGGATCGGGTTAAATGAAATTGGAAAGATCCGACGTGAAAAAGAAAAATACACATACTTAGAGAATTTTTTTTTTATTGATATAAAAAATATTTACAAAAGTCCACATCAGGTTGATAAAAAATTTCAAAAGGGAAATAAAATTACACAAGCAATATCAGGCATTAGCCTGAGGACCGTCAAATTGAAGAGCAAAAGCTAGAACCAGATCTTTGTCAACCGCTAGAGATTCTATTGAAATAACTTCAATGACTGGGATCTCAGTAGAAGAAATTGGGACCTCAATAGAAGGAGCTTTAGTTTGAGATTGAGCCACTTTAGCAACTGGTTGGGGCACCTTAGCAGTCAATATAGCATCCGACATCGACTGGTTGATGATTTCATCTGCCTATCCAGAGGTAACTTCAGATGCTACTATGATAGCTGCTTTAGTGGTGACTTTGCTCAGATCCAAGTCAGGAAAGAGCTTCATGACCAAGTTTTTGTGGCTCAAAAAATCAAAGTCAAATGTCCCCTCAGAAGCTTCGGTGACTTCTATTAGATCTATGACCTGGAAAGTTGCCTAAGTTGGCTCAAACATTGTATTCTTCCAGGACATAAATTTATAATTGACTTATTATTTATTAATAAAATGGGTAGTTATTATTTTCATTCTTACGTAATGTATGCTTGAATCATTTAAGAAATTAATAATTTAAAGATATATATTTTCAAGTGTTGAGATTTAGAGATGTGCATAATTAATTCCAAAATTACTTCTAATTGATGGATCACGGGACAGTGATCGATCTAGTTAGATAGATGTATGAATCATCTTCTTTGGATAGATGAGTCTCTAGTCTACAGTATAGAGATATTGGACAAGAGTGTAGGTGGATGTTAGAGAACATTGATACTGAGCGTGACCATACGAGAGATCATATGAATGTCTACTCATTCATCGATAATCTTTTTGATACTGTAGTAGTGTGACTGGTTCCTTGACCTATGATGCCTTGACTGCTTACAATGAGGTTGTTATAGTTTGACAATATATAAATATGATCCCTAGCCATTCGGAGCCTTACGGTATTTGTTGGCTACAGTAGGTTCACTGTAGGAGTAGAGTGTGCATTTATAGGAGATTTATCGATCTTAGTAGATAGAGAGCAATCCTATGAGATTTGAGAAGATGAGCCTTTAAGTCAGTGGCCACTGCAAGGTGATTGATGGAGAGGTGTTTTATGAGTTTCACAATTTGGACTCGAGCTGATCAAAATTTTTATATGGCGGATGATGGAGTTTGATGAGTTTTCATGATCTTTATCTTGTCGGAACTCACTATAGAAGAACTGAATCACACAGCAACTACACCTAGAGATTCTACTTCCTATTCTACTAGATTGCTACCACATGCTGCTAGGCACCATTAATGAATTGTGAGAACTCACTATGATCATTCTTGGATTGATGGTCCATGTTGAGTGCGAGTTAGAATTATTTTAACCCATCGAAAGGAGTTTCGATGATACTATGATGGAGATCATGATATATCTCACTATTAGACAGAATAAGAACCTATAGGGTCATACACAAAAGAAGTTTCTTAACTGATCAGATAGTTAGATTACGATTATGAATCGTAATAGGATTTAATTATCAATTTGATTGATGATTAATTCAATGTAAAAGTTGTAATGTCCAATTCGCTAAGTGTTAGTGAATTAATGGAGGATTTAATTTGCAATTGAATTGTAATAGGGCTCAATTTCATTGAGCAATGGGGTTAGAATTAAATCTATTCAAAACAAATTCGATTGGATTTGATTTGAATTTGATCGGATCAAGCCCTATTGGATTAAGTGATAACCCAATTGTCCAAGAAATCAGTCCCTAGTTTGATGGGGTTTAACCTAACTAATTTTTAATTAAATTGAGACCTAATTGGATTCCTAATTATGCTAGAACCTAATTAGTTAATTGGTTATAACTAATTTTTAAGTTAGTTAGGATTAGATGAATAATTAGTTAGGCTTGGACCAAGAACCAAGAAAGTCCTAGTTGGACTAGGACTTATTTTTCTTGGCCACCCACCCCATGAAACCCCTCTCCATGCCATAATATATTCACGCCCACTCCTTCATGTAAATTCTGAATTGGCATGAAGAAAAGCCATGCCCAAAGTAGATTCCACGTCCTCCCCTTCCTCTCTTTAGATTGGGATAGGATTATAAGTTTGAATTGGATTTAAATTTGACCTAGTCAATACCCAATCCAACCCAAACTCTTGGATGCCTATTAAGAAGGGTTCTTTGGGGTGTGTGAGAGTAGTTCTAATCTGAGTTTTACCATGAAAAATCAGAAAAAGGGGCATGGGGCTCTTGTGGGCGTTGGGATTTAGAAGAGAGAAGAGAAAAGGGTTCTCCCTTTTAGTCTTCATCTTCCTCTAGTTTTTCTTCTTTCTTGAGATCATCTTGAAGATTAAAGGAGATCCAATCCAACCATCAAGGAAGCATTCTCTGTAAGAAAGCTAGCACCCTAGAGAAAATAAAAAGTCTCAGATTAGATCAGGCCTCGTGTGGATATTTATAGAAGTCGGATGCTTGTACGGCTACAACAAAATCTACTGTAGGTATCCGTAGATCTAGATTCGAGAAAGAGTTCCATGAATCAGGTAAGTAATCTGATTACCTCTTATTTTATGTTCTAATTTCAGATCTGGCATAATTATTTTCATGGCATAAAATAGGTGTTATGATATGAGCATTACATGCTTGGATTAAAGAGTTTAATCTAGTCTTCCACTGCCTTTGTTTCGAAAAAAAATTGAAATTTAGCATGCTTATAATACCTAGATCCTAACAGTGGTATCAGGGCCACGGATTGTTTATGCATGAAAAAAAAATATGTGAAGTATGTTTAGATCTGAATTAAATGTTTATATATGCGATATATATTTCATATTTAGATTTGAAATTAAGTTCATGTATATGATATGTGAAAGATGCTTGGATCTAAAATTAATTTTAAAGCATATGAGATATGCTTGATTTAATTTCTAATAGCTTAGTAATCTTCAAGAATTATAGTAAAGACCATCCTACCATAGGAAATTATAGTAGAATGGGTGCCTGTACGAATCAAGAAGAAGAACCACAAAAAGAAAGCCCTAGATGGATGAGATACATATTGTATATTTAGATTTGAAATTATTTCAATATCTAAACTGAATTTCATATTCATAATACACTTAATTAAGATCTAAAATTAAGATTAATAGATCTGAAAATAAAATTGATCTGAAATTTAATGCATAAAATATGAGAATTGGGTGAGGGCAAGTTTAATTAGGTCTAGTAATTCGATTACTTTTGGATAATCGATTAGTACATGATGGGTTTCAATCGAGATGAGTGGTTTACCCAACCCAATCAAGAATTGATTAGGATTGATCCAAAGTGCTCGAGATTAACCCAATAGTTATAGATTGGTCACATCGGTTAAAGGCCACATGTTGAATCGATTAACTCAAAGACCTAATTTGGCTCCATGGCTCGAGCTTGAGTTACACTAGCTAATCTATTTGAAATTGATTGACCTATTGGTGTCTAAGAAAAGTGTTATGGTTCGACCTAAAGAAAGATGATTATTTAATTAGTTACGTTTATTGATCTAACCAATTTATTGATGTCTAAAAAAAGTAATAGGGGGACCCCCACCGATCTTGCACTTACCTAGCCAATTTGGTTAATTAGTCTTGATGTGGTTACTTAATAATTTGAGTTAGCCCACATCCATAGGGTTAATCATAACCGTTATGACTAATTAAGATGAGATTTAAATTAAATCTTCCTACAAATATTAAGTCATAGGTCTTCCACCATTGTAGGAGTGCAGGCATCCAACCAGTATTGATTATTCTCGACTGGTTACAGTAGTTCAGTTGCATCAGGAAGATGCAATCATCCTATTAACATGAGATATTGCTAGGTGAAGATGAGGTTGGGCTTAATAATCGGACATGGTGAGGGTTTCAATGATGGCTTTGCCTATGCATTGAACGGTGGATCTGACTTAACTAAGGATTGGGCTAATAATCAAACACGATCAGGCTTCATGAATTAGAGATCAAATCACTGCAATATACTTGAGAAGTATTGAATAAGAATTATCCACTCATCGATTTTGCGTGTCATCAATAACCGGACACGGTGAGATGTATGTGAATAGGTGAGACCATAGTATCCACTAAAAATTCAAAGTTGCATTAGGATTTTTGTTTCTCTATCCAGAGAGTGTGGGAGATCTAAAAAAATAGTAAGAGTCTATTTGACTCTTAAAGTCTCTAGATCAAATAAAATTCAATTACAAATGTCTAATTTAAATCTCTACTCTCGCAGTTTAATCATGTTAGCTCCAAACCCTTTAACCCAAATTCTAAAATCTAATCGATTGATTGGACTTAACTATAAGGATTGGCTCAAAAATCTCAAGATAGTCTTGATCTCTGAAAAATTAAGATATATACTTGATCAGGACCCCCAGCTATGCCAAGTCATCCAAGTGCTGACCAAAAGGCTGCACTAGATAAATAGACGGATGATACCAATTGGATGAAATGCTACATACTAACTTCCATGTCAAACGAGTTGTAGAACCAGCATGAGCACATGCCCATTGCCAAGACTATAATAACTCACCTACAAGAGTTGTATGGTAAGCAGAGCTGCACTGTGCATTTTGAGGTATCCAAAAGACTCTTCAGTTCTAAGATAAGTGAA
Organism: Elaeis guineensis; assembly: GCF_000442705.2. Taxonomy (NCBI): domain Eukaryota; kingdom Viridiplantae; phylum Streptophyta; class Magnoliopsida; order Arecales; family Arecaceae; genus Elaeis; species Elaeis guineensis. Next base: position 130,372,149 of record NC_025996.2, read on the forward strand.
AGACAATTGGTTCACAATCATTGTTTAACAATGATTAAGGATCTGAAAGAGCTTGAGAAGCTGGGCATGACGATGCAGAAGGAATTGGAAGTGAATTTGATCCCGCAATCCATGACTAGTTCATACAGTCAGTTTATCATAAACTACCATATAAATAAAATTGACTGCTCTTTATCCAAATTGGTCAATATGTTGGTCACGACTAAGAAAACCCTGAAGAGTTCAAGGGACTATATCTTGAAAAACCTAAAGTCTAAGAAGGGTGACACACTTTTGGAAGGTATGTCTAATATACTTGTTATTGAATCTAATCTAGTAGTTTTTTTTACTTCTAGTTGGGTATTAGACTTTGACTTGAGTGCATACATATATACTTCTATGCAGGATCTAGTTGAAAGTAAAAGATTGAGGGAAGAAGAAATGATCCTTCGAGTCAGGAATAGAGCAAGAGTTGCTGCAGTCGCCGTAGGGATCTACCTTCTTCAATTACCGTCAGAATTTAGATTAATTTTAAAAGATTATTATTATATACCTATAGCTAGCAGAAATTTGATTTCTGCCTCTATGCTAGCATAGAAAAATTACATATTTAATTTTAATAAAGATCATTGTTTGATTTATTTGAAAAATAAATTAAATGCAAATGGTGTTTTGATTGACAATCTTTATCACCTACATATTAATGTGAGTGTGAATATTAATGAGTAAACTATCAATCTCGTAGGAACTAAACGACCTAGAGATGATCTGAATCACAAGTATTTGTGGCATCTTAGATTTGGCCATATTGGAGAGGACAGGATAAATCGACTGAAAAAGGATGACATCTTTGACTCAGTGAGTTCTGGTCGTACCCAGCTATGTGAAGCAAAAATTTAGTGCAGGGGCAAAATGGTAATTTTAAAACTTTTTCAAAATTACTATTTTACAGTGGAATTATTAATTAATCTCATTAATTAATACTAATTAACCCTACACTAGGATCTAAATATGATACCACAGCATACATTTAAATTTGAAATTCAAATTTGAATCAGTAAACGTTTTACAGTACTGTGTTCAGAACACATCACCTTTTGCGGGTAGTCGATCACCGCAATCTGATCACCGTCGGAGGGCTCTGATCGTCATGTCACAGCCACCCAACTGTTTGGCCTCTACGGATCATCCACACGAAGCTCCCATCTGATCAGCTCCTCATGAATGCTAGTTCATGATTTCACCCTTTTGATGGCAGATGTTGATCGAACTCCTTCGATCGATGTGTGCCGACTTTTCAGATGCTCCAGATCATCTGCACAGTTACTTAAGAGGCTGATGGATCTCTCTCTGAAATTTGGTGGACTCACGACACTCGTGGCACACCAATCTCACTTCCCGAACCCTAGGTAGAAACCCTAGGGTACACACCAAAAACCCTGCACCTAATTTTCTCTCTTTTCTTTCTTTTTCTCTCGGAAGGTTTTGGACCTTCACCTTGTGCAGAAGCCTTCCTCACGCCCCAAAGTTTCTCTCCTAATTTTTCTACACACGTCCCACCTTTCTCCTCTTTTTAAAACAACGTCGAACGTGTCTTATCCGCGTGAGAGGATAAAGACAAGAGGTTACACATTTGAATTCAAATCAAATTTGAATTCAAATGAAAACCAACTTATCCCTATCCTTTTGGGCATGAGAAGAGAAGGGGCGTGGCTCTTTGTGCATGAAAAAGTTTCACGAGAAACCTTTTCTCGTGTAAGTAATGTGGCGCACAAAATGGATAAGGATGAAAGGGCAAGTGATAAGTTATCCATTCAAATTCAAACATGCTTTGAATTTGAATGGCTAACTAATTAATTTATCCATCCATATGGCGCACAAATGAGGACGTGGGGAAGGGTTTTACGTGAGAAAAATTTCACGAGAAGTTTCTTCTCGTAAATTCAAATGGGTGCAAGGAAGTTGGGTGACGCAGGGAATTTAAAACAAGGTGGTTTGATTCAAATTGAGCCAACCTAGTTTAAAATAGGTTGAGCACAATTAGACCAAATTAAACCCAACATAATTAGGCTTAATTAGGCTTAATAAAATCCTAATCAAATCAGGAATTAACTAAACCTAACCCCTGATCAAATCAAGGACTAAACCACCTTAGCGATTAGGTCAACATTTAACCTAATCGGGTCAATCCAAACTGAATCCAATTCAATTGGACTTGATCCAAAAATAATTACTCAATCAAATTGAGTTAATTAGTGATTAAATTACTAATTAAACCTCTCATAAATGTTGAGTCCAAATCCGATGGGCAATCAGGCATCAGAGACCATCGATATGAAACCCTGATCAAAGAGTTCAAATTTCAAATTCAAAATTCGAAATTCAAAATTTTGACCCCGGTACCCAAAATGTGTGGAACTCATGATTAGAGAATCTTAATTCTCAATCATAGAGATCCAGATAGATAAGACTTATAATCAGCCATCAGATCAGAAAGGAACCTCTAATGTGTGTGACCTCGCAGGTTCGAACCTAAGCCGGTAGCACAGGAACCAATTTCTGTACTAATCGAAGTGACCATCTAGCAATGGTACCCGACGATCGGATAGGTCGAATAATCGTAATCGCAACATTCAGAACCTACGTGAATATGGTTACCGTATAATTCATCCCTTTTGACCCCTGTGTTTAGGATGACTCAGAGTTAAACTGTCAACCCTGATGATATCATCCGAATCATGCTCAACTCAATTAGTCCTGTGACTCCTCACTAGGACTACCCTGACCAAGGTTTTGCTAAATTGAAACACGACTGTACACAGCTCCTAAACTGGAGCGGTCAATCCCATCTTGACACACGCACCGACAAGTCAAGTACTTGACTACACCCAGCAACCTTCCATCACTGAATTAGAAATTCAGGTAGTCCAGTGCCTAAGTGCAGTGAGTTGCTTGCAAGTCACCGTGGCGGTCTCAGGTCGGAGGGACATTTATACCCATATCCCATTGGAGCAAATCTTGACAGCAGAAATAGCTCCAGAGTTGGTCACGTTCAGTGCAGATGTACCATTACATCTCACCTGTATGTCATACCAGTGTCTCCACACTCTTTGGTTATGAGGACAACCAACCGATATGGCACACAACGACCTATGCTCGATAAATGTTGTCGTCCTTGGTAACAACGTATCATTTGGTCGCGAACATGTTTAAGGACTAAGCGACAAATCCTCCTTTGTCGAGTCTAAATAGTCCTAAGGACTTCACCACAACACAGGAGTTCATTAGAAGATGAAACATTTGTGATGAAAAAATATCAAAATAATTTTTATTTATTTATAATTCATGTACTAATACAAAAGGAGCACAACCGTCAACAGGCTGACGATTGGCTTTGGGACACTATTTCCAACAATCTCCCACTTGGCCTAAAGCCTATCAGTGCAGTATCTAATACCCATTTTCGACTTGTAGTCGTTGAACTCCTTCACCGCAATGGCTTTAGTGAATGGGTCGGCCAGGTTCTCCTTCCCGTCGATCTTCTGAAGGTTGACGTCACCTCGATCCACGATCTCCCAGATGAGATGGTAGCGGCGCAGAATATGCTTCGTCCGCTGGTGTGCCTTTGGTTCCTTCGCCTGAGCAATGGCTCCAGAGCTGTCGCAGTAGAGCAGAACTGGACCAACAAGGGAGGGTGCTACTCCGAGCTCGGTGATGAATTTCCTCAGCCACACCGCTTCTTTGGCAGCATCTGATGCAGCAATATACTCCGCCTCGCATACTGAATCAGCCACAGTGTGCTGCTTGGAACTCTTCCAGCAGACAGCCCCACCATTAAGGGTAAAAATAAATCCTGACACACTCTTGCTATCATCTCGATCAGACTGAAAACTAGAGTCTGTAAACCCTATAAGTCTCAAGTCCGATTCACCATATATAAGCCACTGGTCCTTAGTATTTCTCAAATACTTCAGGATGGTTTTAACAACCTTCCAGTGATTCTCTCCTGGATCAGATTGGTATCTACTCACTACCCCTAGTGAGTATGCCACATCTGGTCGTGTACATGTCATGGCGTACATGATAGATCCCACTGCCGAAGCATATGGAATCCTATCCATACGCTCTCTCTCTTGAGGTGTTGTCGGACAATCCCTCTTCGAGAGAGAAATTCCATGGCCTATCGGTAGATAGCCTTTCGTGGAATTTTTCATGCTGAACCTTTTCAGCATAGTATCAATGTACGTGGACTGGGATAAGCCAAGCAACTTTTTGGATCTATCCCTATAGATCCTCATCCCTAGGATGTAGGAAGCTTCTCCCAAATCCTTCATGGAGAACTGTGACGATAGCCAAATCTTTATTTCCTGTAATGCAGGGACATCATTCCCGATTAAGAGAATGTCATCCACATACAATACAAGAAATACTACTGCTGGACCATTAGCCCACTTATAAATGCAGGGTTCTTCTCTGTTCTTAACGAAGCCATACGTTTTGATCGTCCTATCAAAACGTATGTTCCAACTCCGAGATGCCTGCTTAAGTCCATAAATGGACCTCTGTAGCTTGCACACCTTAGACTCAGCTGTGGATGTGAACCCTTCAGGTTGTATCATATACACCTCTTCGTCCAGCTCTCCCTTTAGGAAAGCTGTCTTCACATTCATCTGCCAGATTTCATAGTCCAGATGGGCAGCTATCGCAAGCATAATCCGAATGGATTTGAGCATTGCCACAGGAGAAAATATCTCGTCATAGTCTATACCATAACGTTGACGATATCCCTTGGCAACCAGACGGGCTTTATAGGTCTCCACCTTTTCGTCTGCGCCCCTCTTCCTTTTGAAGACCCACTTACACCCTATGGGTTTTACTCCTTCGGGTGGGTCAACCAATGTCCAACATCGTTGACCTTCATGGACTCCATTTCGGATTTCATGGCCTCTAGCCATTTTTCAGAGTCAGGTCTCTGCATTGCATCCATGTAGGTGATCAGATCCTCATCGTTTTCATCAAGTTCGATAGGATCACCATCCCGGACCAAGAAACCATAATATCTGTCCGGTTGATGTGGTACTCTACCAGACCGCCTTAAGGGTGCATAATCAATGGGCTCCGGATCTGATCTAATCAAATCCGGTTCAGGTTCAGTAACATGTGTCGATTTTTTCACCTGTCGAACTTCGTCAAGTTCGACTTTAGAGGCAACAGTTCCTTCACTAAAAAACTCTTTTTCTAAAAAGATTGCCTTAAGGCTGACAAACACCTTTTGCTCATCAGCAAGGTAGAAATAATACCCTTTGGTCTCTTTTGGGTACCCTATAAAATTACACTTGTCAGACCTAGGTCCAAGCTTGTCTGTAATTAAACGTTTAACATAAGTCGGACACCCCCAAACCCTAAGGTGCGAGAGTACTGGCTTACGTCCTATCCATATCTCATATGGCGTTTTGGCTACAGACTTACTCGGAACTCTATTTAGAAGGTAACAAGCCGATTCGAGCGCATATCCCCAGAGAGAGATCGGCAGACCAGCAAACCCCATCATGGATCGAACCATGTCTAATAGGGTCCGATTCCTCCTTTCAGACACACCATTATGCTGTGGTGTTCCAGGAGGAGTCCACTGAGAGAGAATCCCATTCTCCCCTAGATACATCAGAAACTCATTGGAAAGGTATTCACCTCCTCGATCAGATCGAAGAGTTTTAATACACTTTCCAGTTTATTTTTCTACCTCATTTCGGAATAGTTTGAACATTTCAAATGATTCCAACTTATGCTTCATTAAATAGACATACCCATACCTAGATAGGTCGTCTGTGAAGGTTATGAAGTAGAAAAATCCACCTCTTGCACTTGAGCTCATGGGTCCACATACATCAGAATGTACCAGACCTAAGAGTTCACTGGCTCGCTCACCTTTTCCAGTAAAAAGTGACTTGGTCATCTTTCCAAGAAGACAGGACTCACAGGTTGGAAGTGATTCACAATCACTAACTTCAAGAATTTCTTCTTGAGCCAACCTGTTTATCCTGTTCTTATTGATATGACCTAGCCTACAGTGCCAAAGGTAGACTTCTGACACATTATCTATTCTAGAGCGTTTACCGAATTTTTGAACCACATTAACAGGCTGTGATAGTAAGTAAATTCTATTATTTAATTGTCCAACAAATATTGTAACACCATTCAAAATGATATTGCAAATATTTCCTTTTATTAAAAAATCATAACTGTACATGGCCAAAAGGCCTACAGAAATAATATTTAATAAAAAACTTGGACAATAGTGACATTCACTCAGAATTACATTACGAGAATTGATTACAAGACTCATGATTCCTAAAGCTAGAACTGGAACTTTGCTTCCATCTCCAACATTCAGGAACCTCTCACCTTCATCAAATCTTCTACTGACCTGCAGACCCTGCATCGAATTACAAATATGATAAGGGCTTCCGGTATCCAATACCCAGGCAGTAGTATCACAAATCAAAAAGTTGCAAGGAGTTATCATATAATTACCTTGCTTCTTCTTTGGCCTGTTCGGGTCCAGGGAGGCAATGTATTGAGGACAGTTCCTCTTCCAATGCCCGTGCTTCTTGCAAAAAAGCACTCCGCCTGGCTCTGGTCATGCTTGCGCTTCTTGGTCTGACCCCGTGCTACTGTCCCAGCATGAGATTGCACCTTCTTATTTTTCTTCTTCTTGTTCTTCTTCCCCTTCCCAAAGGGTTGACGACGAGAAGAAGACCCTCCCACTACATTCACCGACTCCTTATGGAGTTGGTGATCCTTCTCAAAGTTCTGCAGCAACCCCAACAATCCGTGGTAGTTTACTGCAGGCTTTGTCATTCGAAAATGAGTAAGGAATGGGAGGAAGGACTTGGGCAAGGAATTAAGGATCGCATCCTTACCGAGCTGCTCGTGCAGAGGAAAGCCCAATTTGCTTAGGCGCTCAATCATCTCGATCATATACAGTACATGATCAGTGACTGAGGCCCCATCCCTCATCCGAGCATTGAAAATAGCACAACTAGTTTTGTGCCTTTCAACATCGTCAGGCGTGCCAAAGGAGTCGTTCAACATTTGAAGCATCTCCTGTGGCTGGGCGTTCTCAAACCTTCGGCTGAACTCGTCATTCATTGCTACCAGCATAATACATCGAACGGTGGTGCGGTCATTGAGCCACTTCAAGTAAGTGTCTCGGATCGCTTTACTAGCGTTCGGAGCTGGCTCCTCAGGTGCTGGATCCGTTACTACATAAAGGATCCGTTCATGCTCAAGGACGATTTTCAATTTTCGATACCAGCTATCGAAATTGGACCCCATGAGCTTGTCATTATCTAATAATGACCGGAGCGACAGGGTAGTGGCCATAGCTGCTTAAAGGAAAACGAGACCTCTATTAGTACATAAATTAATACTAAAGACTTGGACTTTAGTCTAAAGTTTTTCTCAATATTTTTACGAACTGGTAGCCTCATCTTCCAATTCGAGGAATTACTTTAATTTCTTAATGGGTACTAGAATCCACACAGACTACACACGAGCCCAACTTTGGTTGGTCAACCCATGTGCATCTATGGGTAGGTTCTTAACCAGTTGTTTCTCTAAACAACTTCTAGTAATTTATTTTGCCCCAGAACCTAATCAGTAGGCTTTGGCCTCCACTGAAAAGATCTGGTTAGGTCCAACCATTAACATGACTTAATTTAGTGAATCGGACCAATAAATGATCAGGCCCGACTTTGGCCGGCCAACCTAACCACCATCAGAAAGACTCAATCAAATTATCATATTATGAATAATAATTCCATTAGCCAATGAGCACCAGGCCTTTGGGCCTCCAATGATCATTGAACTAATGGACTCATTATCATTCACTTAATGGGAGGCTATGACTTAGTTATCATTATAACTTAATCATTTTAGGGACCTAATAATTTGAGGATTTTATTAAAGAATAGTAGAGAAGAAATCATCCAACCAATTTCAATCCTCCCACTGACTTCACCAAGTCAGATTAAAAAGGATTTAATTAAAGCTGGCATTAGGAGCACCTAAATCAGTCATACTGATTTACCTAATGACATGGGTGAGCTCTAATCACCAAGTGATCTAATCAAAATCTAACTTACCAGATTGGCCAGGTAAGTGAGATCAGTGGTGGGGATTTGCCATTAACTCGTCAATGATTGAATCAATGCGAGTAGCTCCCGCTTAAGAACCACTGGTCAAAACTGCCGAACTTACCTTAGACACCAACCGGTTCATTAGTTTTAATTTTGATCAACTTAGTAAATAGAGCTCCACCGCGTAGCCATGAATTAAGTCCATCTTGGTCTAGTTAAAGACATGGACCCATTCAACTACAACTATTGAAGTTGAGTCTAGAGTATCCTTGACCTAATCTAATTCAACTTTTGATTAGATTTGACCAATTACTCCAATTAGTCCATTTTTTTTAAACTAACTTTAGGTCTAACCCAATTATGGACCTAATTCATCTAACCCATTGACCCAAAAGTTTATGCAATTGTCTTAGGTCTTAATTCACAATTCTAGACCTATTAGACAACACTTAATTCTTTTAATTAAGTACTTGGGCTGATGGGTCAGGGTTTGGCATTTCGAAAACAATTTTCAAATTTGAAAGATTTTATTTTCTGTTCACCAAATGTGTTAACTCATTTCACAAACGGGTCAGCATATTTTATAAACAGTAATTCTATTGCTCATTTCATAACAGAAAATAACTCAAAATAAATCATAAATTTTCTTTTAGATCTAATCTAACATATTCATGATAAATTTCTTAATTAAGTCCTTTCGCTGCTTCATCGGCATGGGATATAATTGCATCGGCACCCCTACCGCCATAGGAGACCCCATCGAATGGGAAGAGAGGGCCTTTAAACCCTACTTTTCTCCTATGATCGGACGGCCATGGCAACCAACCCAATTAGATTACTTGCTACTTGGATCAAGTATATCTAAATATACAAATTTTAAAATTTAAATTTCAAATTTCAAATTTCAAATTTCAAATTTTAAATTTCAAATTTGAGATTTCAACCAAATTTCAAATTTCGAATTTTCAATCTTTGAATTTTAAATTTTAAATTTTGAATTTTGAATTTCAAATTTCAAATTTCGAATTTCAAATTTCAAATTTCAAATTTGAGATTTCAACCAAATTTCAAATTTTGAATTTTGAATTTCAAATTTTGAATTTCAAATTTCAAATTTCAAATTTGAGATTTCAACCAAATTTCAAATTTTAAATTTTGAATTTCAAATTTGAAACTTCTAACAAATTTCAAATTTCAAATTTCAAATCTTTTTGAATTTCGAATTTCAAATTTTAAATTTCAAATTTAAACTTATAGATTATACCTTAATCTACGCATGCATATGTATATCATATTCTAGAACCTGCTCTGATACCAATTGAAGCGAAAATTTAGTGCAGGGGCAAAATGGTAAATTTAAAATTTTTTCAAAATTACTATTTTACAGCAGAATTATTAATTAATCTCATTAATTAATACTAATTAACCCTACACTAGGATCTAAATATGATACAACAACATGCATTTAAATTTGAAATTCAAATTTGAATCAGTAAACGTTTTACAGTACTGTGTTCAGAACACATCACCTTTTGCGGGTAGTCGATCACCGCAATCTGATCACCGTCGGAGGGCTCTGATCATCACGTCGCAGCCACCCAACTGTTTGGCCTCTACGGATCATCCACACGAAGCTCCCGTCTGATCAGCTCCTCACGAATGCTAGTTCGTGATTTCACCCTTTTGATGGCAGATGTTGATCGAACTCCTTCGATCGATGTGTGCCGACTTCTCGGACACTCCGGATCGTCTGCACAGTTACTTGAGAGGCTGATGGATCTCTCTCTAAAATTTGGTGGACTCACGACACTCGTGGCACACCAATCTCACTTCCCGAACCCTAGGTAGAAACCCTAGGGTACACACCAAAAACCCTGCGCCCAATTTTCTCTCTTTTCTTTCTTTTTCTCTCAGAAGGTTTTGGACCTTCACCTTGAGCAGAAGCCTTCCTCATGCCCCAAAGTTTCTCTCCTAATTTTTCTACGCACGTCCCACCTTTCTCCTCTTTTTAAAACAACGTCGAACGTGTCTTATCCGCGTGAGAGGATAAAGACAAGAGGTTACACATTTGAATTCAAATCAAATTTGAATTCAAACGAAAACCAACTTATCCCTATCCTTTTGGGCGTGAGAAGAGAAGGGGCGTGGCTCTTTGTGCGTGGAAAAGTTTCACGAGAAACTTTTTCTCGTGTAAGTAATGTGGCGCACAAAATGGATAAGGATGAAAGGGCAAGTGATAAGTTATCCATTTAAATTCAAACATGCTTTGAATTTGAATGGCTAACTAATTAATTTATCCATCCATATGGCGCACAAATGAGGACGTGGGGAAGGGTTTTATGTGAGAAAAATTTCACGAGAAGTTTCTTCTCGTGAATTCAAATGGGTGCAAGGAAGTTGGGTGACGTAGGGAATTTAAAATAAGGTAGTTTGATTCAAATTGAGCCAACCTAGTTTAAAATAGGTTGAGCACAATTAGACCAAATTAAACCCAACATAATTAGACTTAATTAGGCTTAATAAAATCTTAATCAAATCAAAAATTAACTAAACCTAACGCCTGATCAAATCAGGGACTAAACCACCTTAGCGATTAGGTCAACATTTAACCTAATCGGGTCAATCCAAACTGAATCCAATTCAATTGGACTTGATCCAAAAATAATTACTCAATCAAATTGAGTTAATTAGTGATTAAATCACTAATTAAATCTCTCATAAATGTTGAGTCCAAATCCGATGGGCAATCAGGCATCAGAGACCATCGATATGAAACCCTGATCAAAGAGTTCAAATTTCAAATTCAAAATTCGAAATTTAAAATTTTGACCCCGGTACCCAAAATGTGTGGAACTCATGATTAGAGAATCCTAATTCTCAATCATAGAGTTTCAGATAGATAAGACTCATAATCAGCCATCAGATCAGAAAGGAACCTCTAATGTGTGTGACCCCACAGGTTCGAACCTAAGCCGGTAGCACAGGAACCAATTTCTGTACTAATCGAAGTGACCATCTAGCAATGGTACCCGACGACCGGATAGGTCGAATAATCGCAATCGCAACATTCAGAACCTACGTGAATATGGTTACCGTATAATTCATCCCTTTTGACCCCTGTGTTTAGGATGACTCAGAGTTAAACTGTCAACCCTGATGATATCATCCGAATCGTGCTCAACTCAATTAGTCCTGTGACTCCTCACTAGGACTACCCTGGCCAAGGTTTTGTTAAATTGAAACACGACTGTACACAGCTCCTAAACTGGAGTGGTCAATCCCATCTTGACACACGCACCGACAAGTCAAGTACTTGACTACACCCAGCAACCTTCCATCACTGAATTAGAAATTCAGGTAGTCCAGTGCCTAAGTGCAGTGAGTTGCTTGCAAGTCACCGTGGCGGTCTCAGGTCGGAGGGACATTTATACCCATATCCCATCGGAGCAAATTTTGACAGCAGAAATAGCTCCGGAGTTGGTCCACGTTCAGTGCAGATGTACCATTACATCTCACCTGTATGCCATACCAGTGTCTCCACACTCTTTGGTTATGAGGACAACCAACCCATATGGCACACAACGACCTATGCTCGATAAATATTGTCGTCCTTGGTAACAACGTATCATTTGGTCGCGAACATGTTTAAGGACTAAGCGACAAATCCTCCTTTGTCGAGTCTAAATAGTCCTAAGGACTTCACCACAACACAGGAGTTCATTAGAAGATGAAACATTTGTGATGAAAAAATACCAAAATAACTTTTATTATTTA